>NW_014577704.1:52758-57758 GCF_000485595.1 Priapulus caudatus
CGTGTGCGTGCGTTCGTGTGTATGTGTGTGCGTGCGTGCGTTCGTGTGTACGTGCGTGCGTTCGCGTGTGCGTGCGTTCGTGTGTATGTGTGTGCGTGCGTGCGTTCGTGTGTACGTGCGTGCGTTCGCGTGTGCGTGCGTTCGTGTGTATGTGTGTGCGTGCGTGCGTTCGTGTGTACGTGCGTGCGTTCGCGTGTGCGCGCGTACGCGTGTTTGCGTGTGCGTGCGTGCGTGCGTGTGTGTTCGCAACCTCGCGCGTGCATGCGTGCTACCATGTATGCATGGGGAATAACGAATTAGACTGATTTCATGAAATTATCGAGAAAAACAGTTACGAGAATCTGGCTCTAACATTGAAATGCGAGCCAACAATTAAAACACTACCACAAAGAAACAAACAGTGGAAAACTACTCCAATCCACACCCCAGTGCTAGGACCAGGGGACCGTTGTCAGAAACAAAATTAGTCATAACATTAGTCTTAGCATTAACTTTTTCTCTTAGACCGTCGACAGAAACGCTGCGAAGTTACCTGAATAAAAGATCGTAGCAGATTTCCTCATGATAAGACGAAACAAAGTGATGTTGACGGTCTACGAGAAAATGTTAGTGTTAAGACTAATGTTCTGACAACGGGCTCCAGACTGTTGACGATGTGTAGGTTTAATGTTTGTCAGGTTGTTATGGCACAAAAGCTATTATTAATGTTGCAGAGGCCATACGAAATATGTCGCCTGGCATAATGAAATCAGATTGAATAATAAGACTTACAAAATGCTCAGAAAGCGTATGAAAAATACAGCCCATCACTGCAAATTCGTCCGAAAATTTCGCAAACCGTTTTGCTTGTTTGACTTTTTGTATTTCTAAATCAGTTGGTAAGCTTATTTCTGGTGCAAATGAAAGAGCAGAAATAGCAATTCCCAGTCCTTGTTCATCTGCCAGTGTCCAAAACTACAGACATGGTAATGATTGCCGCTCGACTAATGATCAAGAAAGATCTATTCCAAGAACGTCTATAAGATGAAAAACTTTTGGGCGATAATTCACGAGCCAATCCTATATTCATGTGCAATAGCGATACAAAAAAAACATGCGATATATAGTTACATGTACATTCTGAATTGCTTAACACGCAACGGATATTTTGTCACACTCTCTGAACGGTGTGCGTTACCACACACGCAGACACGCAGGCACACACACACGCACACACACACACACACACACACACACACACACGCACCGCGCGCGCCCGCACGCACGCACGCACGCACGACACACACACACGCACGCACGCCCCCGCACGCACGCAGCACGCACGCACGCACGCCACACACACACCCACGCACGCCCATACACACACACGCATGCACATACACACACACGCACGAACACACACGCACGCACATACACACACACACGCACGCACACACACGAACGAACGAACGTACGCACGCACATAAATTCGATTCACCGCGATATTACATGGTGTTGTTATTTAATAATAGAAAAAAGTAAAGCTAGTTGGTCGCATCTTGGAGTGGTCTACTGCTACATTGTGCACATACTGACTGCTGCAACTGTGCATATCCATGGCGCTATAAAATCTCTTATGCTGCTTAGTATTCCGCATGGCCTTGCCAAAACATCTTAGCGCAGCGAAATATAGATATAGAAGAATTTACATTAAATATTGCTGTCTTCATATCACATAGAAAGTAATTTGCTATCGAAATTGAGTGACACAATCACATTTCAACAGTCCATCAGCAAGCTTGATTGCTTGCGGAAATGTGAACAGATACAGCCTAATGTTATTTACGTTTACACAGTGAATGCAAATTATAACATATTGTCATGACATTTTACAGATGGATATTTATATCTCGACCCAGGTATGAAAAACCATATCCGCCTAAGAAGACTTTTTTATATTATTATCTTTTTTATATACATTTATACGGGAACTAGCCGAATTTTAATATTATCTTCCGTGTGCTGTATAGAGACAACCATCACTAATCTGAAGCTAGAGCAAGCGATAGAAGGCTTCCTAGCACAACATTTAGCAACTTGCAAGCATAGTAGAGGTTAAGGTGAGTCAGCGCAGCCTCCAGCGAAGCGACAGCAAGGTTAGACCGCGCACACATGTGGCCACTAGCAAACGAGGCCATGGCAACTGAACAGCACAACATGCGCTTACTAGCTAGCAAAGCGAGTAGCTTCTAACGGACGAGGGAACAGCAAGATTAGCTCATAAAAGATTTATAAGCCACTTGAAATCTTTCGCGCTATGTGAAACTTGCTGTCTATATACGATAGTAGTTACACACAGAAATACCGCTAGTTCCATCTATAACGGGTTTCACGGGAATACAAAATATGTATCAACAGATATCAATGTTGTATATATATATATGTATATACATGTATGTATATATATATACCCACACTCATATATATATATATATATATATATATATATATATAAATGTATAATATAAATGTATTAATGTATTAATGTATTAATTAAATGTATTAATATTGTATATATTAGCAAATATGTATCACGATGTCAACGCGTATACACAACAGCATATTCCACATAACGTGTACACACCCCTTAACTCCGTCATCAGTGAGCGTCTACAAAATCGATAGACGAGGTGCCATATATTAAAAACTGCTTTGTCAAGACACTATGAGGTGCTATTAATTATTAATCACAAATAACTAATGACTAACAGCGAACGCGCGGGGCGTTCAGCAATCCGATAGAAACCGTTCTAATGAAGAAAAAACAGACAATGGCGCTGAATCACAACTGTTCGGTGGGTGCCTCGCATAGGAACAGCCAATCAACAAACTTTCACCGGCAACTCCCTCACTGGCAACTCTCGTATTTTTCATCGGACGCTATTACATAATTAATAACGATATAAGTGCTCGCTCTGCTCCTCGCGGGGGTATTGACAGTCGCGTTGATTAAATCGATGAGAGTATAGCAGCAACCTCGGCCACCGTGATTTCCTGTTTGTTGTTCCGACGTACAGAGAGCGTTCAAGCAGCACGTCATATTTAATTAATAGTCTGGCTTAATCGATACAGCGAGCCGCTAAACACGGCATTGTCAAGATGCCATATGCTACTCGTGTGTTTTTCTTACATCACCTTAAGACTATGGCTATGCTTACATAGGTCACACGCGTACAGAGTATGGCTTCACCAGACACACACGTCGGACGTCTCTGCTGCTACAGCGTGGTGTTATTGTATTATATGCTGCAACAACTGTCGAGATCACACGGGTGTTTGTTAATTACTGTTTATTTAGGGGTGGCAAGGGACAACAGTGTTGCAGACTAACAAACATTGCAGCGAAATAACAGGGTATCCCGGTTTTGTAACGAGTGACACTGCTCTAAAGAAATATGAGTATATGAGTTTGCATCACGGCGGCACGCACAACGAGACCGGAACAGTGAGAGAGAACGGGGGAGACCGGAACAGTGAGAGAGAAAGGGGGAGACTGGAACAGAGAGAGAAAGGGGGAGACCGAAACAGTGAGAGAAAAAGGGGGAGACCGGAACAGTGAGAGAGAAAGGGGGAGACCGGAACAGTGAGAAGAAAGGGGAGACCGGAACAGTGAGAGAGAGAGAAAGGGGGAGACCGGAACAGTGAGAGAGAAAGGGGGAGACCGGAACAGTGAGAGAGAAAGGGGGAGACCGGAACAGTGAGAGAGAAAGGGGGAGACCGGAACAGTGAAGAGAGAAAGGGGGAGACCGAACAGTGAGAGAGAAAGGGGAGACGGAAGCAGTGAGGAAAGGGGGCCGAAACAGTGAGAGAAAAAGGGGAGACCGGAACAGTGAGAGAGAAAGAGGGAGACTGGAACAGTGAGAGAGAAAGGGACAGACCGGAACAGAGAGAGAAAGGGGGAGACCGAAACAGTGAGAGAAAAAGGGGGAGACCGGAACAGTGAGAGAGAAAGGGGGAGACCGGAACAGTGAGAGAGAAAGGGGGAGACCGGAACAGTGAGAGAGAAAGGGGGAGACCGGAACAGTGAGAGTGGGAGAGAGACAGTGTGGGGTATGTGCGCGTGTGTGTGTGCGCGCGT
Source organism: Priapulus caudatus (assembly GCF_000485595.1). Classification (NCBI taxonomy): domain Eukaryota; kingdom Metazoa; phylum Priapulida; class Priapulimorpha; order Priapulimorphida; family Priapulidae; genus Priapulus; species Priapulus caudatus. Next base: position 56,876 of record NW_014577704.1, read on the forward strand.
GTATCTGCGCGTGCGCGCGTGTGTGTGCGTGGTGTGTTGTGTGTGTGTGTTGTGTGTGTGTGTGTGTGTTGTGCGGCGTGTGTGTGTGTGCGCGCGTGTGTGCGCGTGTGTGTGTGTGCGTGTATGTGCGCGTGCGCGCGTGTGTGTGCGTGGTGTGTGTGTGTGTGTATGTGTGTGTGTGTGTGTGTGTGTGTGTATGTGCGTGCGTGCGTGCGTGCGTGCGTAATTATATATAAGAACGACCGAGAGAGAGGGAGGGGGATCTCGTGAAACTTTTCGAACTGGCTTTCACATTTTCTGACATTTTCCTCGGAAAGAGAGAAGCTGATAGAAGAACTCAGCACTACATCCCAACCACGTATCGGTAGATAGTAAGTAGCACAGGTGACCATCGACGTGTCGAACGCCAGATGAAAGTACACGGCTATTGTGTAGGCCCCTATATATATTTGTGATAACTAAACATAGTTGTTTGTATGATTGTGATTACAGTGTAAAACAACACTACACATGCATAACAACGAATGCAGCCATAACGTATTGAACAAACGCGCACATACGCATCGCTGCGTTGCATCGCACGATATAAACAAAAAGTAATTTAAATCTACGAAATTCGCATGTGAATTGTTTCATCACAATATAACCGATTCATACTAGCAGGCGTAATATATATATATCTATAATATATATATATATATATAAGCTTTGCTATATCTACCCTGTTTGAATTTATTTTCGGTTATTATCCGGTCCGCTATTATAGCGCCTGAGTTTGCTCGCCGGAAACTACGGCTACAAAAGAAAATTCAATTTAGCACGAGGTTTCATCGTTAGTGTTTGCTTTCACCGCTCTTCGTGCTTCGTATCAGCAAGGCTAGCA
>NW_014577704.1:59065-60838 GCF_000485595.1 Priapulus caudatus
GCGTCTCTCTCTCTCTCTCTCTCTCTCTCTCTCTCTCTCTCTCTCGCGCGCTCTCTCTCTCTCTCTCGCTCTCTCTTCCTCTCGCTCTCTCTCTCGCGCGCGCTCTCTCCCTCTCTCTCTCTCTCTCTCTCTCTCTCTCACTCACCTTCTCTCGCCCTCTTTCTCTTTCTCTCTCTCTCTCACTCACCTTCTCTCGCCCTCTCTCTTTCTCTCACTCTCTCTCGCTATCTTTCTCGCCCTCTTTCGGTCCCGCTCTCCAACATATACATTCATTCCATCTAAAACTGCCCTCCTCGAGCAAACGACGTGCAGATTTCCATACTATTGTGGCGACGAGAATTGTTATTGCGCCATAAGCACGGGAGATGATGCAACGTTGTAATAAGCGGCGTGTATTAATTACGGCTAGATAGAGGCGATACTGAACGGGTTGCGTTGGCGACAAGCCAGCGCGAAATATATGAGGAGACGACGATCAGAGTCGGTGTGGGGGTACCGCAGCATGGGGTAATAAGGGAAGTAATAAAGGACATATCATAACCCGCAGCTAACGCACCGACGTGTCCGGGAGCGCGGAAGCCAGCCCCGGCGAAACTGGACAGGTCGTGAGGTCGGACAACAAGCGCGGCCGCATATAAGGGGGGTGGCACTGGGCGAACGGGGAGGCTCATGTACGATGCAACGTATATGCATTCAAATAAAGACTATATCAGTCTATATCATATATAATATACACAACCTCTTCGATCATCACTGGCTACGATCACTGACCGACGAGTTAGAGTAACGACGAGATACCAGGGCCACACTATGTTTATATATCCGTAACACATTTCATTGCGTGTAAATGAAGCTGAGAAGGACGACCATGAAGGGCGACAGGTCTGCGTCGAGCACTCGCGACAGCCCCGCTATGAAATTACGTTACCCCCACATCGAGAAAAAAGAAGCCCACCGAAAGAAACCCATCGAAAGAAGCCCACCGAAAGAAGCCCATCGAAAGAAGCCCATCGAAAGAAGCCCTCTGACAGGAACCCATCGAAAGAAGCCCATCGAAAGAAGCCCTCTGACAGGAACGCCGTTGTTTCACGGAGCGGGAGGAAAATCTCACATTGATTATACTACCCCAGCAAATAGATTTGCGTTCGTGTCTCCTTAAAATCTCGCAATATCGCCTCCTTCAGTCATGCTGCAGGAAACACTTCACGCGCGAATTTTATTATCACACGGGTGTTTGGGCGAAACAAATGAACCCAACTAACGCTCGATCTGAACGTATGTTTGCGTATGCCTAGTCTGCGCGCGCCTTTCACCCCACGTTGACACAATAATCCGCCGGGTGCAATTCGATAAATATTCACGCCGATAGAGGGTTTGCGCGCGGCAACGCATTCTTACGGCGGAAATGCAGCTTTTATAGCGCGGAATGGTCTTCCTATATATAATATACGCCTATTGCGCGTAGAAAAGATGAAATAATCATGCAAACACAAGCGCACGCGAGCAGCATGACCACATCAATTGCACGTTAGTCATGCCAATGGCATGCGCTGTTCAGCGTGCAGGCACGATTCTAGATATTACAACGATATTTTATATATACAGAGAGAGAGAGGGAGAGGGAGAGAGAGAAAAGGAAAGAGGAAAGTGTTCGAGAGAGGAGAGAGAGCGTGAGAGAGTGAGAGAGAGTGAAAGAGAGAGAGTGGGAAAGAGAGAGAGAGAGAGAGAGAGAGAGAGAGAGAGAGAGAGAGAGAGAGAGAGAGAGAGAGAGAG
>NW_014577704.1:60863-64037 GCF_000485595.1 Priapulus caudatus
TATATATATATATATATATATATATATATATATATATATATATATATACAGGCTGGTTATCTAACAAGCAACACACAGGCAACTAGTTTAACTAGTAAAACAAACAGGCAAAACACAGAGGGACCAGAACGAACAAAAATCTTCCACGTCAAAAAGGATTGCGGCAGAGTATGATTTCCCGATATCCGCATTGTACAAACACCATTAATATAGTTAAAAGGCCGGTCCATTGAACCCCGATATTTTAAGTTTGATTTATAGGCATGACGTATATTCAACACATCCATATATTTCAGCGTTGAACCTATAAGGTAATTATTGCAATTAACTTAATTAGACTGTCTCCGAGGTGTAATTATATGCATTTTGATGATTGAGTAATAATGTATAACCTTCATCGAGCCTCTCTTTTTCTCATACAGTAATATATACCATGCGAAGCTGCAATGTTTTAAATACACGTGCAAATTAACTAAAATATATCTCAATAACGTACTGGTCAGGCGATATACGAGTATGAGGAGATTTTCAGCAAACGACGTTACGCATACATGTATAAACCATTGATTATTACTGCTTGCTGATCAATTAAAATCCGTGAATGTACTTCTATATGCAAATTAACCATTAAACTAATATTCGATTACACGACTAAGAGGAATGCGGAATTTTACAACGATTTCTACGGGAAAATGTGTCACAATAAAAACTATCATGTTTTTACGAGAACGCTTTACTGCGCGCGTTGAAGCAATTTCTACCCATGAAAGATTCGCTTGATAAAATGATATTTCCCATCAGAAATTCATCAAATTCATCGAGACCACTTCGATATTCGGTCGAAAAACGTAATATTGCACAAGTAAAACTACGTTATGAAAGTCATGAGGACGTTATCATGAGGAACGATGATTTGAAATCCCAACATTTGTCCTAGTGCTAACTTTTGTCGAACCATTGTCTGAAAATCGTCACGTTATTGCAATACTATACATATTGCTGCAGTAGAATATTTCTACGTTCTATCCTAACTCATGTTACATGTATAGTATCTTTCTGGCAAAGGCCACGATGGTCATATGTGACCCGTGATAGCCTAATGAGTCGGAAGTCGCACAGTAGCATTCTACTGTACAATCGATTTTACCAAAAAAATTAAAAATGTTCGTGAAATTTTTTTTTAAGAAAAATTATCTACAATGTTTACTTTTAATCTGCATAAGCAAAAATGTCTTAATTCAATTAAAACCTGCTTAAATTGAATGATTTATAAGAAGTGTTGGCTAATAATATCAGTGAATGATATTAGTTTTCAGCCCTTATTTTAAACAATTCTCAGGAAATTTTAATCGCATGATATCTCGATTTATAATGGTAATAAAATATTCACTTTTCAACCAATTTTCAATATCTATATAACAATAGAAAGCTATGAATCTTAGGTATCTGAATATGTATTCAACCTAAAATGTCAAAATTGCCCCCAAGTGACTCATTTCGCTATCACCGGTCATATATATGTTACCACAAAGATTTTCCGCATTTAAATCTACTGACTGCGAGATCATGTCCAAGCGCTCACACTATATCTATATATAAACACACGCACGGACGCACGCACGCACGCACGCACGCACGCACGCACGCACGCGCGTGTAGTGTGAGCGGGCGGATGCGATTTTGCAGACAGTGACTGATTCCCGCCACGCTTGCACGCTTACGATCGCATTATTCCAGTACGATTACCCATGAATACCTCAACCATCAACCAACCGCTCGTGAAACGGACTCGCTCAAAAAATATCGACCATCGGAACTGAATAATATAGAGCACTTAAAGCGAAACCGAATGGAGGGTTCTTGCCATCATTGCCAGCCTTGCACGAACACAACAAATGCCGCCATACTATACAGATATACGACCGTTAACCATCCACACTTACTGAACCTGCTAAATAATACCAAAAACAAACATGTGGAAGTTCGAATCGCACGAAAAAAGCTCGCCAAAGAAAGCCGACAGCACTGCAAGTGCGAGAAAACAAAGTGTAGCAAAGGGGAAAAATCCGCCGCACACGTGAGTAAAATGACGCATGAGTCAAATTACTCAACGAAAATCCGCCGCACACGTGAGTAAAATGACGCATGCGTCAAATTACTCAACGAAAATCCGCCGCACACGTGAGTAAAATGACGCATGCGTCAAATTACTCAATGAAAATCCGCCGCACACGTGAGTAAAATAACTCACGTGTGCGCAGGGCTTAACATCACCGTAGATCTTGCTAAAACGCCGTCGCCAGGGCTGGTAGTGACGCTGAGAGGGTCTATGTCCACCAGGGTACTGCCGGAACGTACCCTGGGTACGCTCCGGTATACCGGAACGTACCCTGGTCACTATCTAATATGCCGGACCGTACCTCGCCTACTCCACTAACGAGTCTCGGGAGTCGCCTACGCCTACTCCCTAACCCGAACCCGAACCCTAACCCTAACCCTAACCCTAATCCTAACCCTAACCATATCAAATAGTGACCTGGGTACGTTCCGGTATACCGGACCGTACCCAGGGTACGTTCCGGCAGTACCCTGGGGGACATAGACCCTATGAGCGGTAGTGACAGAAGCCAGAATCTAACACAGCATAATATATCATCACGCCATCGCTGTCGGTCCGTCACGTGTTTTATCAGATTTCGCACGTTCTAAACTCCGAATGTTTCAAAACAGGTTAAAACCTTCATCGCTTATCCGTCTACTAGCGCTGATAGGGTCTATGTCTCCCTGCGTACTGTCGGACACTGCGGTTGCTGTTGTCAATAACAACAATCAATAATATCAACAATCAACAATCAATAAACAATAATGTCAGCAACAACAATAACAGCAGTTAGTAGCAACATTAGTAGCAGCAGCAACAACAACAACAACAGTCGCAGTGTCCGTCAGTACCCAGGGCGACATAGACCTTATGAGCTCTACTAGCGGCGTTGGCGTCCCTCATAACGCAACCACTCGCTTTTTACCAGGCTACGCACGCAAAAATAATGAAACAGCATTCGTGATATGGCTGGATATATCATGTGTGACGGATTTTTCCTCTCGGATTTTTCCTTACATATTTATTTAAAATTTGTAAAACGTTTATTGCAAAAATTCAAATTTTGATAATAC
>NW_014577704.1:64047-69432 GCF_000485595.1 Priapulus caudatus
GCCCAATCTCCATTAGACGTTTTCGGGTTTGACATTGTCCGTCGTTTGGTTGTTTTGCAGACACTGTAGAAGTATGATTTCGAAGAGCGTTGAGATCACTAGTGGAGTTTTGGAACTCATACCGTGTAATAATAATAATATAGGCTCTGTCATAGTTTGAAATCGCCATTACATTACTAAAAGTAGGAAGATTATACGCATTTCAATCAGAATGTCTCTCGTGAAGTACATTGCACATGTAAATCTAGAAAGCAGGCATTATGCGTATGAACACAGGCTGTAACTATATTATGGAAAATGCTTTCATTTTTTAAAAAGGAAGTAGGGTGAAAAACAATGGTAATACCTAACTATTTAATGCATAATGCTCAAAACACTCTAATAATGCATTTTTGGGAGCATATGTGATTAGAATTAGAATCCCTCATGCATTATTCGCCTGTGACTTTTACATGGGTCAGAGTGCTAAGAGATTTGGTGTTTTTACTTAGACGCAAAACAAGTTAATGGCTGTGTAAAGTTGTTTTTGATGGGCCAGTGTGCCGACAGCCTGCCTTCAGAAATCAGCGACTGTATTTACCTATTTGTAAAATAATGATCGACGATTGAATGAATGATTGATTATTGATGATTGATGATTGTTATTGATGATCGTGATGATCGATGAGTGATGTGTGACTCGTCTACTATAAGGCTACTGTCAGTATTCAAATCATCGTTGTCGCTGTCGTCATCGTCGCCTTCATTTCTGTCGTCGTCGTCGTCGTCGTTCGTCATCGTTGCGCCTTCTATTTCGTGCGTCGTTGTCGTCGTCGTCACCTTCATGCTGTCGTCGTCATTATCGTCACCTTCATTTCTGTCGTTCGTGTCGTCGTCGTCGTCGTCTTCTCGTCGTCGGTCGTCGTCGTAGTCGTCGTCCGTTGTTCGTCGTCGCACTTCTTGCTAGTCGTACGTACATTATCGTCGCCTTCATTTCTCGGTCGTCGTCTTCGTCGTGCGTCGTCGTACGTTCGGTCGTCGTCGGTTGCTTCGTCGTCGGTCCCGTTCATGCTGTCGTCGTCATTATCGTCGCCTTCATCACTGTCGTCGTTGTTTGTTTACAGTCTAGGTGTGGGTAAACATGAAGCCGTGCACGAGTAAACACACACACGCACTACCTTTGATGTTGTTAACCCATGGCGACAATGCCTGCCTCTGCGCAGAACTGATCTCACAATGAGAAACCTCCCGCAGACCCCCAGCTGATGAAATATCGTCCGATTGTGACTGTCGATAGGTTTGCCGAAGGGGAGAAGACGACATAATAGACACGCACCAAAGCATGCACGCACGCATGCGCACGCACGTATACACACACACACACACCACACACACAATCACACACAACACACACACACACACACAACACACACACACAGACACGCGCACGCACGCACGCAAGCATGCACACACACCGCACGCACGCACCCACGCGCGCGGCGCACACTCACACAGGGCACGCACACGCACCACCACACACACGCAACACACACACGGACAATGGGACTAAGACTAAGTGCATTTCCCGTGGTAGCTCGCTTTTTTAAGTTTAACTAACGTACGCACATCAGCGTGTGTGCGCGGCGCAGGCCTTTTTCTCGATACATTTTCCAATTTATTATAACACGCCGTAGGTTCTGATCCGCCGCTGTCGCTGTATATGACACCACATGGATGATCTCTGCCTGTGCCAGCAGTTCAGCCTATCACCCCAGTGCGCACATCCCGCTGTCAAGTGGAGCAGCAGCAGAGCACTTAGAGAATGTCACACCACTAAATGCCACTATTCCGTGTTGAGGCTGTCCACGCGACTCCGTCAGTCCGCATGCCAGTCACGCGAAACCACGTCCGCGTCACGGTGTGTCGTGCACTGTGGTGTGTGTGTGTGTGTGTGTGTGTGTGTGTGGTGTGCGTTGCGTGCGTGCGTGCGTGCGTCGCGTTGCAGTGCGCTTGCGGTAGCGCGCGCGGTGGCGTGCGTATGCGGTCTGCGTTAGCGGCCGTGAGCCGTGGTGGCGTGGCGTTGTGTGCGTCGCCTGTGTATGCGTGCGTGCGGTGTTATTGTGCTGTGCGTGCGTGCGTGCACGCACGCACGCGCGTATAGCCTACCTCAGTAAATCCCTCACGTGTGCGGGCGACTATAGTCTCTGTCTCTTATTGCCACGGCGGTCCTATAGAATGCGGCGTGTTGCGTCTACGGCGAGGCTGTATATTTTACTGCCGTCTGTGTGAGCGGATGCGTGGTGCATTGGGAGGATGGGTGCATGCGAAGGCTGGAGCGTGTTCCGACTCTACCGTATCGAATGCGAGTATGAGCTAAAGATCCTCAACATAACCGTGTGCGCGTGTGCGTGCGGTGCTGTGTGTGCTGTGTGTGTGTGTTGTGTGTGTGTGTGCATGGTGTGTGTGTGTGTGTGTGTAGGTGTTTGTGTTGTGTTGTTCCAAGTGTGTGTGGTGTGGCTGTGTGTGGTGTGTGGTGTGTGTGTTGTTTTGTGTGTGCGTGGCGTCTGGTGCGTGCGTTGCGTGCGTGCTGCGTGCGTGCGTGCGTGGTGCTTTACCACCTTCCCCTCTTCCTCTTCTCGCAGTTTCTCTCTCTCCCTTCCGTATTATCAAAATTTGAATTTTTGCAATAAACGTTTTACAAATTTTAAATAAATATTTGCGTACCTAGGAATAACATTTTACGAATAAAATTACACGGGAGTAAATATAGTTTATTGTGGCGAGTATTCAAATCGGAGACATTTTACTATGCGAATTCATTTCGAGACGTCACGTGTTCTATACAATAAATCTTGATCGAGTGAATACATTAAATACCTTCTTCTCGAAGGTCAAACGGTTAACAGAAGCATCCATATTAGACAAGTGCATTCACATGCTTCTTCGAATATAGGCAGTGAAGCAAATCTGAAATCATTCGACTGACACGCATACTGATGCATGAGCTTAGAGACTTGTGATCAAAAGACAGGACACAAATGCAATAAGAAGAGCGGATAACAACGGTGTGTAACTCATGGTTCTCGCTTGATAATAGAAGCAGTGAACGTTAATCCGCATCAGGCTCTGACCACACGCACTTGGAACGTTTCAATAATCAAATGATGGTAAATAAACACGAGATGTATTTACTACTAAAGTCTTAATGTTTCTCTACCCTTTTTTGCTTATTATTAGTAATAACTTTGTTATAAGTGCAGTTCAAATGTTCCTCTAAACACACACAAGTAGACCGTACGCACGCCGTTATGCACTTTCAAGAAAATGATAAAACAAACTCTATAATGATTTTAGTACTAAATACATTTCGTGTTTATTTACATCATTTTATTATTTTAAACGTTCCAAGTGCCTGTGGCCCTGACAGAACGTTACGGCGCCCTGCTCACGCGCCTATCCCCCAGCTAAACTCAGGGCTGAACCAACCACGCGCATACCCAGCTAAAACCGCAAGTTTACTGAATAGTGACACTCACTGTAGCACGCCTGAACAACGATGGTCTAAACCCACCCGATGCATCAAGCTTAAATCAACATTACAGCCTCGGCCGGAGCTACGAAGCGATTTTGGCGACTCGAGCCAGAGAATATCTTTACTGGGAACTTATCTGTGCGTTGATCAAACTAATGTGAGGAAGATTGCACCATTAGTTACATTCTTGAGAGCTGAGATTCGTAGGCCAGTGGAGAATATCGATGAGAGGGTTGCGCGGGAAAGCGCGGTTGCATATTCTACATGCGCTATATATATATAGTATTATATAGAATATTAGAGATTAATATAGAGAACTATAGAGTAGACTATAGAGATATAGACTGTAGAGACTATAGAGATATAGACTATAGAGATATAGACTATAGAGATATATACTGTAGAGATATATACTGTAGAGATATAGACTATAGAGATATATACTGTAGAGATATAAATTGTAGAGATTACAGAGACTGTATAGAGACTGTATATAGACTATATGAAGACTTTAGATACTATAGATTATATATATTACTCTACGCCGAACAATTACATCGCAAGAACGTACGCTTATATATAGGCGCCAGTGTTAAGATGGCGGAGTGTGATTGGTATAGTATGTTTCCAATTCGTTTACGGCATGAGAGTTAGTCGATTCATCACATGAAGATTCGAGTTGGTTGTCACGCAGAACGAGAATTAGCTCGGCTTACGTTGCTATAGTGGTATTATTATGGTTTGTGGAAGCAGCAACTCATCACGGTGTTGCATCGTGTGCGATCTGTATTGGTCTTCGTCTTGTGAAGCGAGTACTGGTTGTGTGTGTGCGTAGAATGCACGTATGCAAAGTGGAACTGATGCTGAGGGCGGCGGTAAACTATGATCACGAACATATCACTAGTGACGTCATCACTCAATCAACATACACGCACATGCAATCATGAGTACATAACATATATATCATATATATCACATATCGTGTATGACATATATATGCATATATATAAGAGCTAATCATTCATGTATTATTCCATATATACATATGTTATGTGTACATACATGTTATATATACATATCACATAATAGATTCCCTATTATCTACTCCTGATATATATCATATCAAGAGCGTATAAAGTAGCTTCTTAATACGATCTTGATCATATGCAAGTACAAATGCGCACGTGTGTGCGCATCGTTGTGGCCACATCAGTTCGTGTGCACAACCCGCTTGACACACGACAACGCGCCTAAAATCACCTGCAGCAGTGTGGCGCATACACATTAACTAGCTTCAATCTCCTGCCCTTACAGAACTCTCAGGCTAACCTTCAGACTACAATCTGACCTTCAAACTACAATCTGCTCATTGGCGTACACATGGCGATCGAAGCGAAGCTATATGCAGTAAACTTTAGCCAGCACACGATGGCCAATCTGTCCGCACGCTTGTGAGTTCGCTGACAGGGTGATCTTAGGAACTGTGTGGATCGCGTTACGACCCTAAAAGCGTGTCTATTAGCAATCTCACACGCAGTCTGAACACAGACCGTTGTTCGTTAATCAATCCCAGGCCAGCCGTAAGGCCGCAAGCCAAACAAATGTAGGGCCGCCGAGCCATTTCAACTACAAACACGCCAATTTCCCTCCACAAATAGGACTCGGCATTAGCGATCGCTGTCGAGTGACATTCGCACAATAAACGTCCGATTCCGTGCAGTTATGCGCTCTCTCGCATGTGTGCCACGCGATGTAAGGCCTACCCGCTGCCCATATGGCATCTAACTGACGCTGAGAGGGTCTATGTCCCCCAGGGTACTACCGGAGGGTACCCTGGGTACGGTTCGATATATCGGAATGTACCCTGGTACTAT
>NW_014577704.1:70722-76334 GCF_000485595.1 Priapulus caudatus
TATATATATATATATATATATATTATAACGTCTAGTAATACTATTATCATAGCAAGCGCACACGGACCGCGCTACGTACATCGTTCGCTATTAATCCCACTAAACCACTTCGCGTGAAATATAATTTCGAAGCATGAATATCATAATAACTCAATAAAATTAAATACAAACACGTCCTAAAGAATTTATCTGCAGTACTACTACTCTACAGCGGTATTATCAACCTTCGGCGGCAGCAGTAGCCCTGACTAATGTAATCCGAAGAGATGCAAAGAAGCCACATTGCAATCTTTAAATTATCACACACATACACGAACACACGCACGCACGCACGCACGCACGCTAGCACGCAAGAAAACGCACGCTTACAAACGATGGAATGTTAGCTATTATCGAGGTGGAGGGAAGGATTAGAATGGGAGAAGAGAGGGTGCTAGATGGAGGAGGGGATGGAGAGGTAATAGTCACAATCAGTATTCCTCATGACGTGTTATAGTTACTGATTGCACAGCTTCGAATTCCAAGAAGTGTTGACATAAATGCTGATCGAGCGCAGAAGCTGGTGCTGATGACGGTTGCCATGCCACCATCACTAACACCATCGCCACCATGCCATCATCACTAACACCATCGCCACCGTGCCATCATCATCATCATCATCAACATCATAATTATCATAATTATCATTATCATCAAAATTACTACCACCATCATCATCACCATCATTATCACCACCACCACCATCATCATCTTCATCATCATCATTATCATCATCTTTATCATCATCATTATCATCATCATCATCATCATCATCATCATCATCATCATCATCATCATCATCATCATCATCTCTACCGCCACCGCAATCACCTTCACTAGCGCCCTCACGTATACAATCCACGACACCTCTATGGCTACGACCAATGGTTTCACGTTATCAAGAGTATATCATAGAGTTCTCTATTATGTACTCTTGATGTTATTCAACGGGTGTGTGAAATATGACCAAAAAGGTCCAAGTAATTAATTATGTTATCTACGGATGCGCAGTACGGAACTACAGCAAAACCAAGCGAGTCTACCATCTATATCCCTGGTTCCCAACCGGGGGTACTAGTACCCCATGGGGGTACCAGCGAACACCACAGGGGGTACCTGGGAATCCTCTTAAGACAATTTAAAAAAAGTAGTGCTATATAATAATCAGTAGGTGATTCAGGCATCTCTATCGACAGTGCCAACAAGTCATGGTTTAAAAAAAGTTAGTTTCTGCCATGCAGCAGCAGTCTTCTCATTGAACTGTCGTTTAGGGCACAGTACGCTTGATTGGAAAAATTCGCCGTGCGAATGCATTAATAAAACATAAACATGATGTCAAAATATTCATGACAATACATCAGTGTGGGTTCTTCATTTTGCTTATGGTGGGCGAAGGGGTACCAGGAGATCCAAAAAATTAGGGGTACGGGGAGTCCAAAAGGTTGGGAACCACTGATCTATATTATAACATAATTTCCACTACATAATCTCTTTTCATTATAGTTATAATAATTATTACTTAATTCGTGAATGATTACTTAACGAATTCGAACATTTTTCCCGAAACTCTGTTCGAAAGAAACATATGAGCATCGCTAGCAACCATCACGATAATGTGCTGCACATATCAATAAGCGAACAGACGTCATCAACTAACTTATACTAATAACATATAATAACATAATACTAATGTTAATTAATTAATTATATCATTAGGACAGCTTGCATGACGACGTTCTACCACAGTACTCCTGTATACCTTTTCCGAGATGTGCGAACGTAGAGCTGTGACGCTACTTGCTATGGTATCCATTTCTGCACGTTGCAGTTGCGTATAATGTTCGAGAATCTCTCTCACCGTGCGAGTAACCACGAATCGTCTCTTTATGATTCAGATTCCGCGTCCCAGTGTGTGAGCCAGGCTTCGCTCCCGGCCACGTGTTACACACATACACACAGATACACACAATTCTCACATCGTCGCAGCATCCGATAGAATCCTCATAGTCGTCTACAAATTGCCATGGCGACGATGCCCACGCTTCAAATCAACACGACAATCGGCGTGTGTGTGTGTGTGTATGTGTATTGATGCATGCGTGCGTGCGTGCGTGCGTGTGCGTGCGTGTGTGTGCGTGTTCGCGTATGTGTATGTATATGCGTGTTTTGCGTGTTTGTGTGTGTGTGTGCGCGTGCGTGTGTGCGTGTGACTGCGTGTGTGCGCGTGGGTGCGTGAGTGCGTGTGTGCGTGTACCACGAGTGTGTATCACCGCAGCAGATATCACGGGCGCTCTATTGCCATAGCTCGTCGGGGAAACGTCTCCCTACACACCCACGTGTACGCGCAGTGTTCTACTGTGAAACACAAGCAACTGTACAAACCTCCGCCATCCCTCACGATCACACACGACGAACTTCACACAAACCCTAGAAGCTGCAACTCATGTTACTAATCCACTCATTCATCGTAACAAAGAATGATCTGTCTGTGTGGGCGTGGGTGGATGGTGGACGCGTTGTTCACTCGTCCAGCACGTTTGATGGTCCGTCGATCACTACCGCTATATCTCCACTGCGTTCTAACATTCACCTCCTGGTCGATTCAATCGAACGGCGGATTATTATTATTATTATTATTATTATTATTATTATTATTATTATTATTATTATTATCCTAGTGATCATGAGACGGTAACATAACAGCAATGCTCGCTCTAATGCTACACATCGTATGCTAACACTCTCCAAGGAGGCCACATCGTGATTTTCCCCTGCAGTTGGTGGTCGCGTACCTTCTTTGCCCCCCGATCAGTAATTAGGCTTAATTAGTGCTGCACTGGGAGGCTGCGACCATTACTAATGATCAGCATCTTCTGTTTCGCATCGGTTCAAATTCACACGCGCGCGGCGTCCCTTTACTAAGACGCCGAAGCTGTGGGGTTACCCGCTGATAAACACTTGCTGCGTTATGGCAACCAGCCCCCTCGTCTTAAACACACGAACACACGCAGACAGGGCGCGCGAGCGAGCATTGTGCACCGGGGAATTCCCCACTTATGAAATCACGAGCGTTAATTGACACAGATAATTGTCTCGTGGTGCATCCGGTGCGACCACCGCCACAGTTGCCGTGTGGCGTCGACGCGCTAGTATTAGCAGTCGCTGATGTGTGCGTGTGAAACAGACGGTCGGGTTATGACCTCTCAACGTTCACTCCTTTCCACAGCATCCACTCCAGCGTGGTGAGTGCACAACGCAGATAGCTCGTGTGTGTGTGATTGTACCGCTGGCTGCAATCACAAACAACTGACGAATAGATCACGGTTGATCTCTGCAAGATAATCTCCAACAAAAGCACTCAGCGATCAGGATAAACTGTTACGATGAACGTCCTTTAAAGCAAATAGATCACGGTTGATCTTTGCAAGATAATCTCCAACACAATACCTCAGCGACGAGTAGATTAACTGCTACGATGAACGTCCTTCATTGTCGTGAAGGTCGCGATTATCTCTCACGTTCAGAAGAGATTACGATGTCATGAAGGATATATACACACTGATGGCTTCCTTTCACAGCTGATGAGATCACATCGGTGCGAACAGAAGACGCTGCGTGGATGCTTTACCGTACGACTGCACACGCTGCCTGCCCGCATCCTCCACTGCCTCCTCCTCCTCCTCCGTCTCGGCAGCTGTGGCGATTCTGGCTTCATCGGCTGACATGTTCAGTGTGTGCCAGCTGTACGCAGTGTCGCTCAGGTGATAAGCTGACGCACATCGTTCCTCGCAGCAGTAGCAGCACGCTGCCTGCTTATCTTCCGCGCGCAGATCACGAGAGATGCTCGCTTCACTCTGCTGCTGCTGCTGCTGCTGCACACATGCGCTGCGGCGTGTACATGCCCGTTACGTTACTGCGCGTGTACGTGCATGCGCGTGTACAATACTTGCGCGGTGTACATACCTGCGCGTGTACGTGCATGCGCGCGTGTCCATGCCTGCGCGTGTACGGTGCTGCGGGTTACAAACCTGCGCGTGTACGTGCATGCGCGCGTGTCCATGCTTGCGCGCGGTGTACATGCCTGCGTGTGTACATACCTGCGCGTGTAAGTGCTGCGCGCGCGTGTAGCATGCCTGCGCGTGTCTATGCTGCGCGCGTGTACATGCTGCGTGTGTACATACCTGCGCGTGCTACATGGCCTGCGTGTGTACATACCTGCGCGTGTACGTGCATGGCGCGCGGTGTCCATGCTTGCGCGCGTGTACATGCCTGCGCGTGTACATGCCTGCGCGTGTCCATGCTTTGCGCGCGTGTACGTGCTTGCGCGCGTGTACTGCTTGCGCGCGTGTACATGCCTGCGGCGTGTACGTGCCTCGCGCGGTGTACGTGCCTGCGCGTGGTCCATGCTTGGCGCGCGTGTACATGCCTGCGCGTGTACATGCCTGCGCGTGTACATGCCTGGTGTGTACATGCCTGCGCGTGTACGTGCATGCGCGCGTGCGTGTCTGCGCGTGTACGTGCCTTGCGCGCGTGTACATTCCTGCGCGCGTGTACGTTCCCGCGGCGCGTGTACGTGCGTGCGCGCGTGTACGCTCCCGCGCGCGTGTACGTGCGTGCGCGCGGTGCGTGCAGGCGTGGGGGCAACTCGTCGTCGCTGCTGGTAATTTCGAGTCTAGGCACGAGGCTGATTGATCTGAGGCTGTTACTGTCGACGCCGGCCATCACGCGTGTGCTCTCCCTCTCTGGCTTCCTTCACTCGCTCACGTCGCTCGCGCGGGCCTCGCTCGTACGCCGATGCCAACTGATGCGCTTCCTCATCGGGAGGCTGCGTCTACATCACCACCAGCAGCAGCAGCAGCAGTAGTGGCCGTAGCAGTAAGAGCAGCAGCAGCAGTAACAGCCAAAACAGCAGCAGCAGCGGCGGTAACCGCAGCAGCAGTAGCAACAAGACAACAACAGCAAAAACAGCAGCAGCGGCGGTGGCAACTGCAGGGGTGGCGGCGGCAACAGCAGCAGCGGCAGCAGCAGCAACACACAGCAGCATTAGCAGCAAGCAGAGACAGGCGGAGACAGCAGCAGCAGCAGCAGCAGCAGCGGCAGCAACACCAGCAGCGGCGGCGCGGCAGCAGCAGCGGCAGCGGCAGCAACACCAGCAGCATTAGCAACAAGCAGAGACAGGCGGAGGCAGCAGCAGCAGCGGCAGCAACACCAGCAGCGGCGGCGGCAGCAGCAGCGGCAAGCAACACCAGCAGCGGCGGCGGCAGCAGCAGCGGCAGGCGGCAGCAACACCAGCAGCATTAGCCAACAAGCAGAGACAGGCGGAGCGCAGGCAGCGCAGCGGCAGCAACACCAGCGAGGCGCGGGCGCAGCAGCAGCGGCAGCGGCAGCAACACCAGCAGCATTAACAACAAGCAGAGAAAGGCGGAGACAGCAGCGGCAGCAGCAGCAGCGGCAGCGGCAGCAACACCAGCAGCATTAGCAGCAAGCAGAGACAGGCGGAGACAGCAGCGGCAGCAGCAGCAGCGGCGGCAGCAGCAGCATGTCGGGCGGCAGGCATGCAGCAGGCCCGCAGG
>NW_014577704.1:76359-83024 GCF_000485595.1 Priapulus caudatus
TATAACACAACACAACACAACAAACACAACACAACACAACACAACACAACACAACACAACACAACAACACAACACAACACAACACAACACAACACAACACAACACAACACAACACAACACAACACAACACAACACAACACAACACAACAAACACACAACACAAACACAAACACAACACAACACAACCACAACACAACAACAACACAACACAACACAATATAACACAATATAACATAATATAATATAATATAATATAATATAACATAATATAACATAATATAACACAATATAACATAATATAATATAATATAACATAATATAACATAAAACATAATATAATATAACATAATATAATATGATATTATGATATATATGATGTAATATCTTGAACTAACGATACGCAACTTTGTTTCACCTGCAAAATTCATCCACAACCCAGGAATTACAATTATCTCCCAAACACGCTACATTACTAATACTCTACTGCTATATGTACAAAGGCTACCCCCAAAAGCGATTTCAGCAAGAAGAAGTTTCATATGTATGCTCGTTTAACTGTTGAACGTAATCGTATTTATTTATGAATTGGGCAGACGTAGAATGGTCATTGGAGACGTTGTTATTTATGAATGCGGTCCTAGGAGACCAGGTCCGAATTGTACTCATTACAATGCAGTCTTTAAAATAAGAAAAGAATAATGTAAACTTTCGTAGACGCAATGATATTGTACAATACTCTGGAACTTTTTACACAGTAATTACGGATAGGGTGGTATAGATTTTGAACGCTATTTCGAATACGCATTATTAGACACGAATTTCCAGTACATGTGAATAAATCACAAATCAACTCGCCAAATTCTAATGCATTGCTAATCTTGAAAAAACGGGAATTTTCTTTTATGATCAACGAGCTTTTACTAAGAATAACACCAACTAACGACCATAGAAACGCTTCTTTTCAACTAAATACCCACCACATAAAACCTGATTGTTATTTATCCATGTTGCATACTTTCTGGTTATCTAATTGATTTCTATGATGGCATAGCGAGGTCTGGGCGCTGACAGCTTATTTATATAACAGTCCATTGTCAATAGAGGGAGCATCGATCGCACATGTACTAGAATCCCTTTATGTACATCCACATAAAAGGACTCTAACCTGCACATGGTCCCGTTATAATTACGGCATCGTAAAGGCGCACTGCAGTATAGGAAACGTTTCGACATTTTATGGCAGGCCCCGTAACCTTTACAGTCGAATTTCCCATGTGAGAAAGAATCTTGAGCAGCTAGGGTATCTATCTATCACGTGCAGCTATAGGTAACTACCCGATTATCCAGTGTACCAGTATCGCATGACCTTTGCTGCTTCGCGTGTAATACAATCCGAGAGCCCGTTAGGGTGTCAAGATGAACTTACCAGACCAAAGGGAAGCCATTTTCACGGATTCAACCCACGTGATTGCGGGGAGTTGGATCTCATTAAGCGTCACTGCATCATCGGCTGTTGTGTCGCACATCTGATTTGAAGCGCGTCTCCGAGAGGGAGCAAGCACAATCACGAGAAGTAGGGGGGGGGAGAGAGAGAGGGAAGAGAGAGAGAGAGAGAGAGAGAGAGAGAGAGAGAGAGAGAGAACGGAAAGGGAGAGAGCGAGGGAGGAAGGGTGAGAGAACGGGAGAGAGGAACTGAGGAGGAAGTAAGAGAGGCGAGTGAGCGGGAGGAGAAGCGGGTAGAGGGACGCGAGAAAGGAAGGCGGGGAGACAGAGACAGAGAGAATAGAGCTGAGGAGTGTGAGAGAGAGAGAGAGAGAGAGAGACGAGAGAGAGCGACCGCGCGCGCTAGCGAGCGAGTGAGCATGCGAGAGGGAGAGAGGGGGATTTCAAAAAGAGTGCAAGCAACTGTGAAATTGCGCGATTTTACGAAGAGCGCCACTGATTATCACTGCTAGCTGTCGTTAGTGTTTCCCCACTATAATTGTTGGATTCCCAACGCGAGGCTGAATTCTCAAGTGTCAGCTTACATCAACGGGTGTTCACGAACGGTGGATGCATTGTGCGGGCAACCAGCCGCATGAAGACACAATGCTGTGATCATACTGTTCAATATACGAGAGTATTATGATATATAGTGACGAGATTATATCTGTGAGCTCAAATCCACTATGGTGGTTTTCTACTCGCTTATATATAAATATATATATATTATATATATATATATATATATTCATAATTGATTGTGTGTGTGTGTGTATGTGTGTGTATGTGTGTGTGTGTGTGTGTGTGTGTGCGCGCTGTGCTGTGTGCGTGTGCGTGTGCGTGTGCGTGTGCGTGTGCGTGTGCGCGTGCGCGTGCGGTGTGCGTCGTGGCGCGCATGCGCTGTAGTGTTGCGCGTTGCGCGGTGTGCGTGCGCTTTGTGCGTGTGCGTGCGTCGCTCGCGTGCGCGTGTACGTTGTGCGCCGTGCGCGTCGCGCGAGCGTGTGGTGTGTTTATTATTCAGTTCCTCGATTCTGTCACTCTCCCCCTCTCTTTCTTCCTCTACGGTCTTCACCTCCCCCTTTTCTCGCTCTCGGGCTTCCTCTGATTCGCGAGCTCTCTTTTTATCTTCCCCTCTCTCGCTGTCGATCAACTATTGATTTCGCATCTACCGGAAAGGGGAAATGTTTTTCCGAATAGGGAATTTCGGATTATGAATGAGGAGTTCTTCCCGGGCGCGTGGTCGTTGTTGGTTACGGCTCACATTGCTTGCATTACGCGATGGCATATGGGCCGCGACATAGACCATTTACATGGTAATAGGTCATTAGGGCGTAGTGTCGTGTCGGTAGCATGTGTAGCGGTGTGCGTGTGTACGGATACTGGCCTCTGCACCACGTTGTGCGTGTATACGTGCATGTATGCGCGTGTCTGTGGGTACTGGCGTGGTGGTACGTGCTGCATGCGCGTTAGGTGCCTGCCTTGCGCGCTGTACCGTGGCATCTGCGCGCGTTGTCCATGCCTGCGCGTGTGTACGTGCCTTGCGCGCTGTACATGCCTAGCGCGTGGTACGTGCATCTGCGCGCGTGCGTGCCATGCGCGTGTACGTCGCATGCGCACGTGCGTGTCTGCTGCGTGTTCATGCTTGCGCGTGTGTACGTGCCTGCGTGTGTACGTGCCTGCTCGTGTACATGGCTTCGCGCGTGTACGTGCATGCGCGCGTGCGTGGCCTGGCGTGTACGTGCCTGAGGCGTGTAAATGAAATTGAGCTGTAAAGCTTGAATGCAGAAGTTGTAAATAAATGAGCGGTGTAAGTGAATGAAGCGAATGTACGTGTATGAGATGAGAGTGAGTGAATGAAGAAGGCGTGAGTGAATAGAAGTGTAAATGGCAAATGAGAGCAGTGTAAGTGAAATCGAGAGTGTAAAATGAAATGAGAAGTGTAAGTGAATTAGAGCAAGTGTACAATAAATGAAGAGTGTAAGCTGAATGAGAGATGTAAGTGAAGATGAAGAGTGTAGAAGTGTATGAGAGCAAAAAAGTGAGTGACTTGAGAGTGTAAATGAATGAGAGTTTGTAAGTGAATGAGAGTGATAAATTAAATGAGAGTGTAAAGTTTGAGAATGAGAGTGCTAAAATAAATGAGAGTGATAAGTGAAATGAAGAGTGTAATAAAAAATGAGAGTGTAAGTGTAAAATGAGAAAAAAGTGAGTGAATGAGGATGATAAAAATGGAATGGAGGAAAGTGATGAGAGATGTAAAGAAATGAGAGTGTAAGTGAAATGAAGAGAAGTGTAAATGAATGAGAGTGTAAGTGTAAAATGAAGAAAAGAGTGTAAATAAAATGAAAGAGTGTAGAGTGACATTGTAAAATGAGAGAGACTGTAAAGTGAAATGAGAGTTGTAAGTGTATGAGAAGAGTGTAAATGGAATGAAGAGAGTGTAAATTTGTATGAGAAGAGTGTTAAATTGAAAATTGAAGGAGTTTTAAAATGTAATGAGAGAGCTGTAAATGAAATGAGCGTGTAAGTGTATGAAAGAGAGTGAGTTGAAATGAAGCGTGTAAATAAATGAGAGTGTAAAGTAGTTCATTGAAGAGAGTGAGTGAATGAGAGTTGTAAATAAATGAGAGTGTAAAGTGAATGAGAGATCTGTTAAATAATATGAGGAGTCCCTGTAAGTGTATGAGAGAGTTGAGTGAATGAGCAGGTGTTAAATGAATTGAGAGTGTTAAGGGGTATGAAGAGAGATGTAAATTGATGAGGAGAGTGTAAATGTATGAGAGAGTGTAAAATGGATGAGAGTGTAAGTGTATGTAGAGAGTGTGTAAATGAAATGAAGAGAGGTGTAAATTGTATGAGCAGGTTGTTAAATAAATGAAGCGTGTAAATGGGTAATGAAAGGAGTGTAGATGGAATTTGAGAGTGTGTAAATGATTGAGATGAAGATGTAAGTGTATGAGAGAGTGATAAATAAATGAGAGTGTAAATGATTGAGAGTTGTTAAGTGATGAGCGTGTAAGTGTATGAGAGAGTGTTAAATGAATTGAGAGGTCCCTAAGTGTATGAGAGGAGTGTTTAAGTGGTATGAGAGAGTGTAAATAAATGAGAGTGTAATTGTATGAAGAGTGTAAATGAATGAAAAAGTGTAAGATTGGATTGAGGAGAGTGTAAGTGTATTGAATGAGGAGTGTAAATAATTGAGAGTGTAAATGTATGAGCAGAGATGTAAATGAATGAGAGGCTGTAATGGGATTGAGAGAGTGTAAGTGTATGAGAGAGTGTAAATAAATGAGAGTGTAAATGATTAGAGAGAGTGTAAGTTGAATTGAGAGTGTACAAGATGGCCATGTACGAGCAACAAACCCCACACACACACCAACGCCACAACAACACCCACCCCCCAAACAAAACTCAAACACCCGCCCTAACCCACCCCCCACCCAGCACACACAAATCCCAAACCACACCAGCACCTCACACCCACACCAACTACAATAAACCCACATATTATATTATATTATATTATATTATATTATATTATATTATATTATATTATATTATATTATATTATTTATATTATATTATATTATATATCATATTATATTTATATATATATATATATATATATATATATATATATACATATATATATATATATCATAACATCGTTAGCTCAGGATATTATAATAAGCGGTAAGCTAGGATTGTCATATGCTCTCGTGTCATGTTAACTGCATGTCTACTGCGTCATAGGAGATCTAACGAGATACGATGTTATTCTGCCACGCGCCGTACACGCGCACATTAACGAGCCAAACCCAATTAAAGGAGTTCGCAAGATCTTCAAAAACGACAGAACAATTTTTATTAAATTCGTTGTGTAGCCGAATGCATCTCGTTAGTATTCGTTTGAAATAGACAAATTCTCATTAGTTTGTGAGTAGTAGCCCAACGGTGAATTAATCACGCGTAAAGTGTGATTCTCTTTCTGCACAATCTCAACATTAAATCTTATGGTAAGGCCAAAACAAACGACGTACGCACGCACGCAAAAGAAACAAATTACGGATTCGCAAATGTAATTAAAAGTACAGTAGATTGTGCAGCAGTAGAACATATTCGTGTATATTTCAACCGCATGAATTCACAACTTTAGCTGCATTCATTTAAGAGCAATGAGTTCGAATAATAACGCAGACGCCAGCACTGCGTCAATTCGCGCGTTTCCACCCGCCCCCCGCGCCATCCAACAGTTATAACTTAACGGCATCCGATCGGCATTTCAACCACCAATCTCGCAGCACCCAATTCCCATCTTATCCCTCTATCCATCACAGAATTACCCCCCCCCCTAAAAAGCACTTCGGAACCCACACGACTGCACCATTACCCCCCTCTAAAACACACCCACAACCACTACCACCACCCACACACACACACACCCACCCACCCACCCACCCAATCCTCCACATACGGAGTCGTCACATTGCCAAGCATTGCTGCTAACGCTACAGAAACAGCGGGAATCCGCTAGAGCCATGAAAACAACATTGAGGGGGCGGCGATTACTGAGGCTGCTGGCGCTGCTAATACGCGTACTGAGGCTGACGCACGTAAAAGGCTGACGTATGAAAGGCTTCAGTGAAAGTGGCCGTGAGCATCTCCCGCTCCTGCTCTCCTGCTCGCACACGCACACACACGCTGTCAATGTCACACGCTGTCAATGCAGCGTAATGACGACATCAATCACTGCAAGCTTTACCGGCGCGTGTGCGACGTGCGAGAGCTGAGTGAGCAGACAGCCGCCCACACGCACGCACGCACGCAGCGGCAGGCACGCACGCACGCACGCACGCACGCACGCATGCACGCAGGGACGCACGCACACACGCACGCACGCACACACGCACGCACGCAGCGGCAGGCACGCACGCACGCACGCACGCACGCAGGGACGCCACACGCACGCACGCATAGACGCACGCACGCACACACAGACATGTACACACACACGCACGCACGCAGCGGCAGAAACACACACACACGCACGAAGCGGCAAGAACGCACACGCACGCACGCAGCGGCAGGCACACGCACGCACGCACGCAGCGGCAAGAACGCACACGCACGCACGCAGCGGCAGGCACACGCACGCACGCACGCAGCGGCAAGAACGCACACGC
>NW_014577704.1:83037-89087 GCF_000485595.1 Priapulus caudatus
TGCTGTTACTGCTGCTGCTGCTCTTACTGCTACGGCCACTACTGCTGCTGCTGCTGCTGGTGGTGATGTAGGACGCAGCCTCCCGATGAGGAAAGCGCATCAGTTGGCATCGGCGTACGAGCGAGGCCCGCCAGCGAGCGAGTGAGCGAGTGAGGAAGCCAGAGAGGGAGAGCACACGCGTGATGGCCGGCGTGACAGTAACAGCCTCAGATCAATCAGCCTCGTGCCTAGACTCGAAATTACAGCAGCGACGACGAGATGCCCCCAGCCTGCACGCACGCGCGCACGCACGTACACGCGCGCGGGAGCGTACACGCGCGCACGCACGTACACGCGCGCGGGAGGCGCGTCGAAACGTACACGCGCGCAGGAATGTACACGGCGCGCAGGCACGTAGCACCGCGATCGCGCAGACACGACCGCGCGCATGCACGTACAACGCGCAGATCGCTACAACCAGGCATCGTACACGCGCAGGCATGTACACGCGCAGGCATGTACACAGCGCGCCAAGCATGGACCACGGCGCAGCACGTACCGCGGCGACGGCACGTACCCGCGCAGGCCATGTACACAGCGGCGCAAAGCATGCTACCACGCGCGCAAGCACGTACACCGCGCGCAAAGCTATCGTACACGCAGCAGGCATGTACACGGCGCGAAGGCATGTACACGCGGCGCAAGCATGGACTACGGCGCGCATGCACAGTACACGCGCAGGTATGTACACACGCAGGCATGTAGCATACCGCGCAGGCTATGCTACACACGCAGCATGTACACGGCGCCCAGGCATGCTACACGCGCAGCATGTAACACGCGCGCAGGCATGTAGCACGCGCAGGTATTCGTACACACCAGGCATCGTAGCACCGCGCGCAAAGCATGGACACGCCGCGCATGCACGTACACGCGCAGGTTTGTAGACGCGCAGGCAGTACACGCGCGCAGGCATGGACACGCAGCGCATGCACGTACACGCGCAAGGTATGTACAGCAACGCGCAGCGTACTCGTACACGGGCGCATCGCACGTAAAACAGCGCAGCGCCTATCGTACACGCGCAGCATGTTACACGCCGCAAGCAATCGGACATCACGAGGCACTGTACACGCGCGCAGAACGTAACAGGCGGAACGTACACGCCGCGCAGACCACGTCACACGCGCGCGGAACGCTACACGCGCGCAGCGAACTGTCCCACCGCGCGCCAGGAGCCGTAGCACGGCAGACACGCACGAGCGCGGCATCGCACGTAACACGCGCAGCATGTCCAGCGGACGTACAGGCGCAGCGCACTACACTGCGCAGGTATCGTACACCCGCGCAAGCGCACGTACACGCGCAGGCCACGTACAACGGCGCAGGCATGTAGCCGCGGCAGGCATGTACACCCGCGCAGCACGTACAGCGCAGGTACACCGCACGGTATCGTAGCACGCCGGCGTACACGCGGCATACACGGCGCCACGGCACGCACACCCGCGGCAGGCATTACCATCGGCGCAGGCATCGTACACGCGCAGGCACGTAACACGCGCAGGCACGTACAACAGCGCAGGCATGTTACAGCGCGCAGGCATGTAGCACGCGCGCAGAAGCATGGCACAACCGGCAAGGCATGTACACACGCGCAGGCATGTAAGCACACGCGCAGGTATGTAGCACGGCGCGCGAAAGCAGTCGGACACGGCGCAGGTATGTACACGCGCGCAAGCAATGGACACGGCGCAGAACGACGTACACGCGCGATGCCAAGCAATGGTACAGGCGCGCAAGCCATGACACACGCAGGGCATCGTACACCGCAGGCAATGTACACGCTCGGCAGGCATGCGTACACGCGCGCAGACACGTACGCGCAGGCTATGTACACAGCGCCGCAGCAGCTACGCTACACGCGCAGAGCATGTATCACCGCGCAACGGCACGTACACGCGCAGGCATGTACACGCGCAGCCGCCCACGTAACACGCGCGAGGTATAGTACACGCGCAGGGGCCAGCGTACACGGCTCCAGCAGCTGTTCGCAAGCGCAACGTACACGCGCAGGCAATAGTAGCACGCGCAGGCCATGTACACCGCGCGCGGAAAGCATGAAACACGCCGGCAGACAGCGTACAACCGCGCATGCAGGCATGTACACGCGCGCAAGCATGTACACGCGCGCAAGCATGTACACATGCGCAAATGACACGTAGCAACGCGCAGGCATGTACACAGCGCGCAGACACCGGTAACACGCGCAGGCCACGTAGCACGCGCAGCAGACACGTACACGCGCAGGCCATCGTACAGGCGCGCGCAGACACGTACACGGCGCAGGGCAACGTACACCGCGCGCAAGACACGGTACACGCCAGGCATGTACACGCGCGCAGACCGGTACACGCTCTGGGCGGCCCCGGCAGGCATGTACACGCGCCGCAGGACACAGTACAGCCGCGCAGGATTGTAACACGCGCCAGGCACGTACACGCGCGCAGGCATGTACACGCAGCAGGCGCAGCGTACGCGACGCGCGGCCAGACGACGTACACGCGCGCAGGGATGTACAACGCGCAGGCACGCACAGCGCGGCAGACACGAGGCGTCTACACTCGGGCGCAGGGTTACATGTACACGCGCAGGCATGTAACCGCCGCAGGCAGCGTACACGCGCAAAGACACGTAGCAGCGGGGGCGCCAGCAGACGACGTACCAGCGTGCGCACAAGCGTATTCACACCGCGCAGGCACGTTAACATCGCCGGGAGGCATAGACACGGCAATGCACGTACACCCGCCAGCGTATGTCACACCGCACGGTATGTACACGCGCAGACGCTACACGCGCGGCAAGGCACGTACACGGCGCAGGCACGATACACGCGCAGGTATGTTACACCGCGCAGGCACGTACATCGCGCGCATAGCACGTACCGCGCAGGTATGTACACGCGGCAGGTAATGTAACACGGGCGCAGGCCAGCGTACACGCGCAGGTTGTACACGCGCAGGCACGTAACAACCTGGCGATCAGGTATGTACACGCGCAGGCACGTACACGCGCAGGTATGTACACGCGCAGGCACGTACACGGCGCAGGCATGTACGCGCAGGCATGTACAGCGCGGCCAGGCACGTACACGCGGCATGCACGTACACGCGCAGGCATGTAACACGCGCAGGCACGTACACGCGCACAGACGAGCACGCGCGCAATGCACGTCACAACGCGCAGGCCATGTACAACGCGCAGGCACGTACACGGCGCGCGAAGGTATTTAGCACGCGCAGGCCACGTAACCACGCGCAGGCATGTCACACGGCGCAGGCATGTACACGCGCGGCAACGTACACGCGCAGGCACCGCACGCGCGCATGCACGTACAACGCGCAGGCAATGTACACGCGCAGGCACGTAGCACGCCGCAGGCACGTAGCACGCGGCAGGCACGTACACAGCGCGCAGACACGTAGCACGCGCAAGGCATGAAAGCACGCGCAGACACGGCAGCGTGCGCATGCGACGTACACTACGCGGCAGGCACGCGTGGGCCAGGAGCGCGCATGCAACGTACACGCGCACCGGGCATGTACAGCGGCTGCAAAGGCACGACAACACGCGCAGGCACGTACAGCGCGCAGGTATGTACACGCGCAGGCATGTAAAACGCGCTGCAGGCATGACACGCGCTAGGCAGCGTACACGCGCGGCAGACCACGTACAGCCGCGCGGAACGTACACGCGCACGGTGATGTACACGCGCAGGTATGTACAGCAGCGGCAGAGCAGGTACACACGCGCAGGCAGCAGTAGCACGCGCGAAGGTATGTACACGGCGCAGGCACGTACACAGGCGCAGGTATTGTACACCGCGCAGTGCAATGTACACGCGCGCAGGCTATGGACCATCGCGCCGCAGCATGTACACCGCGCGCATGCATTAGCACAGCGCAGACAGCGGTTTACACGCGCAGGTATGTACCGCGCGGAGGCACGTACACGGCGCAGGCATTTTGGACACGCGCAGGCAGGCGTACACGGCGCAGGGTATGTAACGCGCAGGCATGTACACGCGCAGGTATGTACACGGCGCAGGCACGTACAGGCGCAGAAATGCACTGGTACACGAGCGGCAGGTCATGGACACACGCAGTACATGTACACACGGCAGAGGCATGGACTACGACGGCGCAAGCATGGACACACGCAGGCATGGTACACGCGGGCTGAGGCAATGTACACGCGCGGAACGTACACGCGCAAGGGCACGCACGCGCGCATGCACGTACACGCGCAGGCACGTAGGCAGCACAGCGCAGGCATGGAACACGCAGCGCGATGCACGTACACGCGCAGGATGTACAGCCCGCGCAAGGCACGTAGCACGCGCGCAAGGCACGGTAAGCACGCGCCGAGGACATGTAACACGCGGCGCAGACACGTACACGGCGCAGAGCATCGTACACGTGCGCGCAGACACGTACAGCGCGCAGGCATGGAGCAGCTGCGCAGGCATGTACACGCGCAGAAGAACGACAGGTAACACGCGCAGGCATGTACACGCGCAGACATGTACACGGCGCAGGCATGTAACAGCAGCGCGCAGAGCACGTTACACGCGCAGGCACGTACACGCGCAGGCAGGCACACTACACGGCGCAATGAGGCACGTTACACGACGCCAGTACCCACAGACACGCGGCGATACATGCAGGCGTACACACGCAGCACGCCAGTGATCGCGTATCAAGCACGCACACGCTCCACCCGCTACACATGCTACCGGCGACACGACACTACGCCGCTAATGACGCTATTACCGATGTAAATGGTCTATGTCGCGGCGCTATATGCCATCGCAGTAATGCAAGCAATGGGAGCGCGTACCAAACACGAAAGCGCACGCCGCCCGGGAAGAACTCCTCATTCATAATCGCGCGAATTCCCTATTCGGAAAACATTTGCCGCTTTCGCGGTAAGTATGCGAAATCAATAGTTGAATCGACAGCCGAGAGACGGGGAAAGACTACAACAAGAGAGCTCGCGCATGGCAGAGGAAGCCCGAGAGCGAGAAATAGCGGCCGGAACACGGTGAAGACCGAGAGGAAGAAAAGACGAGCGGGAGCAGTGAGCAGAATCCGAGGAACTTGAATAATCAAACACACACACCGCTCGCGCCACGGCACCCGCGCACAACGTACAACGCGCGCAACGCAACGCGGCACGCACTCGCGCCCACGCACATACGCGCAGCGCGCCGAGCACGTACACGCGCACACAGCACACTGCGCAGCGCACACGCGCGGAGCGCAAGCCCGCACCAGGCACGACGCCACAGCATACACACGCACGCAACGGCACGCACAGCACGCAACGCACAGCGCGGGGCCACACACACACACACACAGGACACACACACAATACAGCACACACCCCACACACATATATATATAATATATATATATATATATATAGTATATATATTATATAAGCGTAGTAGGAAACCACTATAGTGGATTTGACCACACGATATAATCCTCGTCACTAATAACATCATATAATACTCTCGTATATTCGAACAGTATGATGCACAGCATTGTGTCCTTTCATGCGGCTGGTTGGGCGCCGCACAATGCATCCAGCCGTTCGCTGAACACCGTTGAAATCGTAAGCTCGACACTCTGACCGAATTCCCAGCCTCGCGTCGCGCGCAATCCAACAATTTAGTGGGGCAAACACTCAACGACAGCTAACGCGGTGATCATAATGCAGTGGCGCTCTTCGTAAATCCGCGCAATTTCACGTCCTGCCTTCGCACTGCTTCTTTGACAAACTCCCACTCTGCTGCCCATCCACGCATGCTCCCACTCGCTGTATCGCTATAGCTGCGCGTCTCGTCGCTCTCGGTGCTGCTCCCTCTCTCTCTCGCTATCTCTCGTCTCTCTCTCTCTATCCGCTCTCTATGCTCTACATCCTCTCTCGTCGCTGTCTGTCTCCTCTCTCCTCCCTCTCGCAAATGCTCACTCGCTCGCTACGGCGCGCTCGCGGTCTCCCTCTCTATC
>NW_014577704.1:89112-108419 GCF_000485595.1 Priapulus caudatus
AATATTATTTAATTTAAAAAATTATGAACATTATAAAATGAATATATATTATATTATATTATATTATGACAATTATATATATAATATTATATTATGAAAATTATAGGAACAGAAAACTGAGCAGCTGTAGAAACAGTTACAGACGCTAAACGCAATCACATCAAGGAAAATGTGGGGCTGCAGGGGCCGTTACTGTGCCTACTTCAATATTACCACAGAACTGCACCTAAAAGACATTTATACTCGGTAAGTCAACCTAGTTAAGCAGTTCAACGGTTCGCAACGGTAACAAGGGGTGGTACGCAACGGTAATATTCTGGTGGTCTGAATTTTTTTTTTAATTAAATGTTAAAATCAATTTAGACGCTGTTTTGTTGACAATACTATTTCTTCTGCAGCTCTTTTGTTTGGATTTTTAAAATTTTTGAATATTTTCGGAATTTATTTTTTGATTTTGATTTTGATTAGGAGGGTCCTAGGGCCCCCCACCCTGGCTACGCGCTTGGTAAGTAGTAAGGCTAACATGTCTTAGAACACTCACATGCCAGTGTTCTCACTAATATGCGCACCGATTTAGATTTCAGTAATGTTCACATAAAGTTGCATGAAGTAGATTTGTTTACATTTCACAGCAAAATTTTCCAGATTTCAATTTCGCTAATCTGACGAAATGCACGCGGAAGTTTGCTGTTCAGTTGCTGTTTTATCGCATATAAAAGCACAAATTCGCGGTAATTTTTATGCTGGAGTAATCAGGTAACATGTCCGCTAATAGGTGAGACTTTAATTTACCGACATCTTTAAATTTTTCGATCTATATTTAAGAGGTAGTAATCTTATGTCTATATGTCTTTATATCTTATGTTTCCGCACGACTCTGCGTTGTTCATGTAAATTATAAACTAAACGCTGCCGAGAAAACGGATTCGCACAATCAGCGGAAGAAAGGAAAAACCCGGGGCGCTAAATTACCTAAATTTATTCGCAAAGCTTGACGCTGCCTGGAGACACGAACAACGCACCGATCACGCAGTCTGCACACATCTGAATATCGAGCGGGCAAAAAAACGCGATGCAACGCAAAACCCGATATCTTAGAAACGGCACGATTCAAAATATCCACGTGCGGTTTACCCGAACGAATGCAATCGCGTCATTTCTGAGTTAATAGGTGTTCGCTAACGAACGTCTCTTGAGATCAATCTAATTTTATATATATATATATATAATGACGAATAACCCGAGACGGCGGATTCTACGTCTATGCCGATCAGCATATCCGACATCCTGACTGAATTATTCTTCAGGTACTGTCAGTCCGTATAAATTCACGCATCTCCCGTGAAAGCGAACGTGCCGCGAGAGATAGATATCAATTCGAAAGACATTATTCTCTAAACGAATTCGAATGAACGCATTTCCTGCCCGCGATCTATCCACGATTTTCGTCGCGTGGAATTAACAGCCAATGCCTGGGACATTAACACCTGTAAAGCACTGTGCGGTGCATTAATCATTGCAAGGTGCCGTGTGGGACATTAACCATAGAAACATCCTGATAACTTACATCAGGACGGTAATGTGTGCGACATATCAATACTAGGAAGACACTGATCATGAGTGTGTAGATGTGTGCGCGCGTCTGGGTGTGCGTGCGTGTGCGTGCGTGTGTGTGCGTGTGCGTGTGCGTGTGCGTGTGCGTGTGCGTGTACATATGCGTGCGAATGTGTGTGTGTGTGGGTGCGCGTGCGCGTGTGCGTATACGTGTTCGTCATGTGTCTACGTGAACAATAGGAACCTCTTTTATGTGTCATCAACCACAGGAAGGAACTGCGTGCACCTGATACTCCGAGGAAGCTTGGAGCGGACCAGTGACCTCATGCGATGAGAATAATTAAGAGAAATTAATTATTAGAATAATTATTAGAAACACTAACAGGATCAAAATCGATTTGATCGAAATTGATTAAACGCGCATTACTTATATATAAGGTCACCGCCAATACCAACACCACGACACGTCGAAGGCGTGCAATCGTGCCCAACATTTATGCAGTACTGCTACACATGACCCATGTATTTCTGAAACGAGGTAGATGCAGCATGGCGACATACGTGAATAACAACAGTTGCATATCGTCACCTCGTTAGAGAGAAAGGAAGAGCGAGACAGAGTTCATTAGAGATGTATGGTCAGATGGGTGAATAGATGGATGATATATAGATATATAGACCGACAGACAGACGGAAATATAGATAAACAGACAGACAGACAAACAGACCGACAGAGAAACAGACAGGCAAAGCGCGATAAGGACAAAGACAGAGATAAGCGAGCGCGCGGAAGAGAAGGGGGTAGGGTAGAGTGAAAGAAGCCCTAAAAAACTAATACACTCAACAGATCATTTCCTAGTGAAGGCACGTACGCTTATAAAGCATGCGGGGGGGGGGAGATATCACGATCCCTCCACAGACATCACTCGCGAGGGCATGATTGTTTTTTTACAACGTTTTTAACGCGTTTGGACGCCGTGTGGGGACCGCCACTTCTCGTGCGCGCTAGCTTTGCGGTCTTCTTCTTCTTCTCGGGTTCTTCTCCCTACACTCGACCTAGCCACTGCAGCACACAGGACCTGAGCTTTGCGGGTCTGCAACATTCGTCGGTGGGCGACATAAATAACATGTTGGTGGCGTTACAATGTGTATGGTTGGCGGAAAATATGGTGTGTGTTTGTAAACCGACATATGGTTGGACTAAATTGACAAACCGTACACCATAAACGTCGAGAAAATTAAACATAAACATTAACACAAAATTAAACAAACACAGACATAACGTAAAGTCTAAAACGTATATAACCGTAAGGTAAACATACGTCAGCACAAAATTAATACACGCAGAGGCGCGTGGGCACAGAGAAAAACAGTCATCGCGTGTGAAATAACAGGTATAGGGTTAGAGCTCCTGTCTACAAAATTATCCTAAATTACCCTTAATCAATTATCTACAGAATTCGGCACCGTGTAGTGCTCACAGCTCCATCTATTGAGAACAGCTGGTACTAGACCGCACAACCCGGGTAGGAAGAAACACCTTTGTATACATCCGAACACCATGTAAAACATGTAATGCACACGGATACTATCTCTGCACAAACGTCATACGCTAGAGTAACGTACGGGCATCCAATAGAGAAGTCATTGTTAGCGTATGTGTGCTCTACGACATATTTCTGTACGAGCACAATAAGCGGCAGAATTACCCACTTCAACGCACGGGTACCCATTACCAATACAGTATAGGTTATTATTATATCATCACACCTTCATTCAGACACACAACAGTATGAAAGCAATGCGTACGGTTGGAAATATCTGGAATCTCGCAAGTTTTACAAAATACGTTATAAATGCAGAAAACGAAAATCGTCCGCAAAAAAATTCCTCTCTGTACGAACTGCTGCTATGCACTCGACTATTTAATTACGTAATGTTGCCAATGCGACATTTACACATCTGGATTACTGTAAGCATTAATTTAGCCTAGCTAAGAAGTTGCTAAATTAAATGTCTGGACTTAGTGGCAAGTACGATGAAAACTCTCGACTTCTTGCAAGGTCGCGTTGCGTAGAATTATAGAATTGCGTACATTCCTAGTCGCAGCTAATAATATTTCTACATGGTACGTCTTTACAGAGCTTTGTCATATTGAAAGATTATTATACCATTTCAACTACGGTGGAGTACATCATCCTATGCACCTAACCTTGGTTTACTGCAACTGTTTTTTTCACTAACTAACGCGTTTTGCAGTTGTACCACATCAACTGAATAGCTTACTAGCGAGTAGAACTACTTAGATTTTATTTATTTTAACTTGTCAAGCACGAATAAAATGCAACGTGGCAGTTATTTACTAGAAACGCTCATTAAATCGTAGATATAACGCCGTTTGTGTCAGGCTTTGTGTAGTCGCTTTTACATTCATGAGTCTCTTACATACACCCACACGCATTTAGCTTTCCCACCACGTTTATATTATTTTTTGCCGAATGCATATTATACTTCTCTTATGGGTAGGTGTCTCCACCTGTTGGTGCACGATAGCACTATTCGATGGTAGAGCGAAAGCGAGAATAAGATACAGGAGGAGTAGAGAAGCGATAAGAACCACGTTATCGCAAAATATTATTTAATTTTAAAAATTATGAACATTATAAAATGAATATATATTATATTATATTATATTATATTATGAAAATTATATATATAATATTATATTATGAAAATTATAGGAACAGAAAACTGAGCAGCTGTAGAAACAGTTACAGACGCTAAACGCAATCACATCAAGGAAAATGTGGGGCTGCAGGGGCCGTTACTGTGCCTACTTCAATATTACCACAGAACTGCACCTAAAAGACATTTATACTCGGTAAGTCAACCTAGTTAAGCAGTTCAACGGTTCGCAACGGTAACAAGGGGTGGTACGCAACGGTAATATTCTGGTGGTCTGAATTTTTTTTTTAATTAAATGTTAAAATCAATTTAGACGCTGTTTTGTTGACAATACTATTTCTTCTGCAGCTCTTTTGTTTGGATTTTTAAAATTTTTGAATATTTTCGGAATTTATTTTTTGATTTTGATTTTGATTAGGAGGGTCCTAGGGCCCCCCACCCTGGCTACGCGCTTGGTAAGTAGTAAGGCTAACATGTCTTAGAACACTCACATGCCAGTGTTCTCACTAATATGCGCACCGATTTAGATTTCAGTAATGTTCACATAAAGTTGCATGAAGTAGATTTGTTTACATTTCACAGCAAAATTTTCCAGATTTCAATTTCGCTAATCTGACGAAATGCACGCGGAAGTTTGCTGTTCAGTTGCTGTTTTATCGCATATAAAAGCACAAATTCGCGGTAATTTTTATGCTGGAGTAATCAGGTAACATGTCCGCTAATAGGTGAGACTTTAATTTACCGACATCTTTAAATTTTTCGATCTATATTTAAGAGGTAGTAATCTTATGTCTATATGTCTTTATATCTTATGTTTCCGCACGACTCTGCGTTGTTCATGTAAATTATAAACTAAACGCTGCCGAGAAAACGGATTCGCACAATCAGCGGAAGAAAGGAAAAACCCGGGGCGCTAAATTACCTAAATTTATTCGCAAAGCTTGACGCTGCCTGGAGACACGAACAACGCACCGATCACGCAGTCTGCACACATCTGAATATCGAGCGGGCAAAAAAACGCGATGCAACGCAAAACCCGATATCTTAGAAACGGCACGATTCAAAATATCCACGTGCGGTTTACCCGAACGAATGCAATCGCGTCATTTCTGAGTTAATAGGTGTTCGCTAACGAACGTCTCTTGAGATCAATCTAATTTTATATATATATATATATAATGACGAATAACCCGAGACGGCGGATTCTACGTCTATGCCGATCAGCATATCCGACATCCTGACTGAATTATTCTTCAGGTACTGTCAGTCCGTATAAATTCACGCATCTCCCGTGAAAGCGAACGTGCCGCGAGAGATAGATATCAATTCGAAAGACATTATTCTCTAAACGAATTCGAATGAACGCATTTCCTGCCCGCGATCTATCCACGATTTTCGTCGCGTGGAATTAACAGCCAATGCCTGGGACATTAACACCTGTAAAGCACTGTGCGGTGCATTAATCATTGCAAGGTGCCGTGTGGGACATTAACCATAGAAACATCCTGATAACTTACATCAGGACGGTAATGTGTGCGACATATCAATACTAGGAAGACACTGATCATGAGTGTGTAGATGTGTGCGCGCGTCTGGGTGTGCGTGCGTGTGTGTGCGTGTGCGTGTGTGCGCGCGTATACGTATGCGTGTGCGTGTGCATGTGCGTGCGAATGTGTGTGTGTGTGTGAGTGTGAGTGTGTGTGTGAGTGTGTGTGTGTGACTGTGTGTGTGTGCCGTGCGTGCCGCGCGTGTGTGCGTGTATGTGTGCGTGTATGCGTATGCGTGTGCGTGTGCGTGTGCATGTGCGTGTGCGTTGTGGGTGTATGTGTGCGCGTGCGCGTGGCGTATACGTGTTCGTCATGTGTCTACGTGAACAATGAAACCTCTTTTATGTGTCATCAACCACAGGAAGGACCTGCGTGCCACCTGATACTCCGAGGAAGCTTGGGCGGACCAGTGACCTACAGCGATGAGAATAAGTATAGAGAATTAATTATTAGAATAATTATTAGAAACACGAACGGATCAAAAATCGATTTGATCGAAATTTGATTAATACGCCGGCATTACTTCTATATAAGGTCCCGCCAATACCAACACCACGACACGTCGAAGGCGTGCAAATCTGCCAACATTTTTAGCCAATTCTGCTAGCAGTACTGCACACCATGACCCCATGGCCTTTCTGAAACACGAGGTAGATGCCCGGCATGGCGACAACGTGGAAGTAACAAAGTTGCTATCGTCACCGTCGTGTAGACGAGAAAGGGAAGAGCGAGAACGAGAGTTCATTAGAGATGTATTGGTCAGATGGTCGTGAATAGATGGATGATATATAGATATATAGACCGACCAGAACAGGACGGCAAATCATAGCTAACAGACAGAAGACACACACGACCGACAGAGAACCAGAGCAGGGCCAAAGCGCGATAAGGAGAAACAGAGATAAAGCGAGCGCGCGAAGAGAAGGGGTAGGGTAGAGTGAAAGAAGCCTAAAAAACTAATACACTCAACAGATCATTTCTAGTGAAGGCACGTTAAGCTTATAAAGCATGCGGGGGGGGGGGAGATATCACGATCGCTCACAGACAACACCTTGCGAGGCATGATTGGTTTTTTTAGCAACCCGTTTTTAACGCGTTTGGAGCGCCGTGTGGGAGCCGCCCATTCTCGTGCGCGCTAGCTTTGCGGTCTTCTTCTATCTTCTCGGGTTCTTTCTGCCCTACGCGACTCGACCTAGCCACTGCGAGCACACAGGACCTGAGCTTTGCGGGTCTGCAACATTCGTCGTGGGCGCATGGGAATCGAGGTTTTCTTCCATGCCTTACTACTATATATAGCGACAGAGGGCCGAGAGAGAGAAGAGTAGGAGAGAGAGAGAGAAGAAGGAGACGAGAAAGTCCGAGGAGAGAGAGCAGAAGAGAACGAGAAGAGAGAGAAGAGAGAGAGAGAGAGAGAGAGAGAGAAGAGAGAGAGAAAGAGAGAGAGAGAGAGAGAGAGAGTAGAGAGGAGAGGTGAGGATAGGAGAGAGAGCAGAGAGAGAGACGAGAGAGAGACGAGAAAGAGAAAGAGAGAGAGAGACAAGTGAGAGAGAGGAGAAGGAGAAGACCCGCACTCCCCCATTATTCGATACCATTATCCGTTTTTGCCGCGACCACGGGGTCATCGCACTAAACAGTACAACTACATGCGAGAGCAGGAAACCAGCCCTTCCATTAGCATCTCACGTAAAATTTCAGCAGGTATCCCCTGCGTCGTCGTGGCATTATTACGAGAGAGAGCGCGGCCGGCGGTCGAGGAGATAGATAGAGAGAGAGAGAGAGAGAGAGAGAGAGAGAGAGAGACGCGCGAAAGATGAGAGAGATAGATGAGAGAAGAGAGAGAATAGAGAGAGAGAGGACGAGAGAGCAGAGAGAGAGAGCGAGAGAGAAAGAGAGAAGAGAGCGGAGAGAAGAGAGAGCCCGAGCAGAGGAGGGGAGAGCTAGAGCGCGCTGCGATGAGAGATAGATAGAGAGAAGAGGAGGAGGAGAGTAGAGAGAGAGAAAGAGAGAGAGAGAGAACGCGAGAGAAGAGAGAGAGAGCGCGCCGGAAGAGAGAGAGAGAGAAGGAGAGGGCGCGCGCGCCGAGAGCAGAGAGGAGAGAGAGAGAGAGAGAGAGAGAGAGAGGAGCGAGAGAGAGAAGGGGAAGGGTAGATATATTATATATTAAGTAATATATTATATATATATATATATCATATATAATATGAGAGAGAGCAGAGAAGAGGAGAGAGAGAGCGAGAGAGCGAGAGAGAGAGAGAGAGGGGGGGGGAGGACGAGCGAGAGCCCGGCCGCAGCGCAGCGCGGGCGCAAAGAGCGAGAGGACCATCTCCCATTCATTCATACCATTATCGGTGTTTCCGCACAGGCATCGCACAAAACACACATGGACAAACACCCCCATTTAGCGATCCATTAATGAATTTCAGGCCACGCGCTGTCTCGTGGCCGATATACGGAGAGAGCGGTGAAGAGAGAGAGATGATCAGATAGAGGCGATGAGAGAGAGAGAGAAAGAGAATGCAGAGAGAGAGAAGAGACAGCGAGAAAGGAGAGAGAGAGAGAGACGAGAGAGAAGAGAGAGAGCGAGAGGAAGCGAGAGAGAGAGAGAGAGAGAGAGAGAGAGAGAGAGGCGAGAGATAGAGGCGAGAGCAGAGAGAGGGGGGGGCGCGGCGCGCAGCGAGAAGAGAGAGAGAGAGAGAGAGAGAGAAGAGAGGGCGCGCGGTGCGAGAGCGAAAGAGATAGAGAGAGCAGAGAGGGGATCGAGAAAGAGAGCCGGCCGCGCGAAAGAGAAGAGAGCGAGAGAGAAAGAAGCCGAGAGAGAGAGAGGAGCGAGAGAGAGAAGAGAGAGAGCGGAGAGCAACGAGAGAGAGATGAGCGAGCAGGAGAGCAGGAGAGTAGAGAGAGAGAGAGAGAGAGAGAGAGAGCGAGAGAGAGAGAGAGAGAGCTGAGAGAGAGTAGAGGGGAGAAGGCGCGCGCGGCGCCTGGTGGCATCACAAGGTGGCCACGTCGCATCACGGAGGTCTATCAATGGTCGCATGCATCAAGCCACGCTCTGCCATTTCAGTGCGAGCGCTCGCGTGGAATCCGCTTCCCGTTTGATTCGATGCATTTAATCTCTTTCGAACGTGGGCCATGATCCGAGAAATCAAGTTTTCATATGAAATCGTGCTTTTTTCGCGAAACTATATATATATATATATATACATATATCAATATATCTAGTGTATAGCCCTAGGGGAATAAATATCACGTAACCCGCATCGTAGGGGATAAATACACGTATACGCGAGACGGAAATAAGTGAACGTTAGCGTAAAAACAGTGACTGAATATAGACGCAAAGTGAACATTGGCTATAATAGGAAATACGCGGCAGGACCAGGTCATGCGTTTGCACAGCCTCAGGCCCGCGCGCACGTGTTGAATCCAGAAACACATTTTTACGGAAAAGCAATTTCGACGAAATCACCAATATTTAGCCAACTAACTGGCATGTAATCTCTATAGGTAAATCTGTGATGAATGAAAAAATATTCAGGTATTTCTGTTAATAAGTAGTAGATTCGTCTGTCAGGGCAAATATCACCGGCAGCACGGCACCGAGTCGTTTCTCTCTTATGAAAAGTTTTACAGTCGTACGTGTATGGAAACAGCATATACATATCTATATCTATAAAGTTGTTCAGCCGAATTTGTGTGTTCGCGCATAACTAGAGAACTCCGCAGCCTAGAGGAAAATTAAATATATTTTCAGAATCAGCTCGTGGTTCTGGCTAAAATTTCAAAAAAGTTAAAAAGTTAAAAATTTATATAAATTTTATTCATCAATAGATGGCGTTACAGATTCACATTATACATCACGTACGTGTGAATCAATGGTGTATAACCATAACGGCCCAGTAGCCGAATTGTTAAAGCATTGGACTCCTATACCATGGATTCTGGGTTCGAATCCCACCTCGGGAAGTGCTTTGTTTCTTTACTTTTGGACTGTTTAGTATGTACTTCTGCCGTATTCACCGTTAATTTTTACCACATTTAAACGTTTAGTAAAAATCCAGAATAAACTATGGTAGATGATAATAATGGCGCAAACTGACGGGAACACTTCACGGAAGCCTATGTAGATTACACATCAAATATTATTATATTTTCTATATAATTTCATTTTATTATTTAGACTGTTTTATTTTAATGACTTTTATCTTTCGATTTCTTATTATTTTTTACTGTTGGGATGGGATGGGATGAGATGGCATGGCATGGCCTGGGATGCGATGAGATGGCATGCGATGGGCTGGGATGGGATATGGGATGGGATGGGATGGGATGCGGTGCGATGGGATGGGATGCGGTGCGATGGGATGGGATGGCATGGAATGCGATGCAGAGGATGCATGGAAGATAGATAGTTGCATTTTTGCGTATTTCCTTGTCACCATAGCGTGCGAGCGCGAGAGCGAGTCAACGCGCGAGCGGGATTTCCCGCGCAACGCCGTATCCGCGCTAGTATATATACTATATATATCATATACTATATATCTATATATCTATATAATATAATAAGAGCTGGCATGAAGGCCCACTACGGTCTCGGTGGCGGTGCACACATGCGGCGTGCACGTGTGTTATGCGTACGCTACGCGGCGCGGCTGCGCGCTGCCGTGTGTGCGAACTGGTGCGTTGTGCGTTCGTGCGATGTCGTGGGGCGTGCGCATACGCGTGTTGCGTCATGAATGCGTAATCAGCAATAAGAGTGCTATCTGAACAGGTCCAGGTTGGTTTCTGGAAGCGATTCCTCTGAATCTAGCCCTACCAGCAGCACCTCTGTCGACTGCTGTCCCTTACCGTTTTGTATCCAGAATAATTTACGGCATCTTTAAGTGGCTCAATACCAGCTGGCGATCAGAATCAAATGGTTTCGGATCAGTTAACTAAATACCCCGTCAATCGTTTGACAGACATCACCTTTCCTAAAACGACATTCCAACCAGTATTTTTGCGCTTCAATATAGCTATCCAATTTATGCTTACCGACACTGCCACTTTTGTGTTTTTTTAAACGGCTTCTTCTTCAGTCGCGCAAACAACAAACTAGTACATAGTAGCGGTGAACCCTAACCGTTTATGCGCGTTGCACTCGAGCAAGCTGTAGAATTAACAGCAATTAGAGCTGACCTCCCGCCAGCCGGATTGCCTGCGTGCCAAAACCGCATCACCAAGGTTTGGGCGCTTTCGAATATCAAACTGCGCCCCACATACTGAAGCCATCGATGAGAGATATATTCGGATGCTGTAAGTATCGCCAATATGTGTGGACACCAGCCAAATTCGAACTTACACACGCCCGCCCGGCGCCGCATGTGCGGGCGCTATCTTTACCATGTACCTGCGGTCATACACATAACACGTACTCCGCAACCCGTACACGTGAACATGCGGTGTTAGAATGCACGAATGCCACGCCGTACACCACCCGTGACCGTGAACCAGGCGGTGATTCCGATGCCACAATGCACGCACGTAACATCCACCTACGTAAATGCGGTGTAGCATCACGAACTCACGCACCGTACACCATCCGCCGTACGTGAACAGCGCGGTGTCTAGATGCACGAATCACGCACGTTCTACACGCACGCACCGTAACCGAACATCGCGGTGTTAGCATGCACGGAATGCACGCACGTACAGCACCCGTGACGTGATCCATGCGGTGTAGATCACGACATGCACCCGGTACAGCCGCACCCGTCAACCATGAACATCGCCGGTCAGTAAACGCTGCCACCGCAATAGCACCCACCACGTCCAAAGCCCCGTCCGCTGAGAACATAGACCCAGTGTAGTATGCCGAACTACACGCACGTACACGCACCCGTAGCGTGAACATGCGGGTTTAGAGCGACGAAGTCACGCAAAGTCCACGCACACCACGTGAACAATGCGATGTAGTATCACGAATGTCATCGCACGACCACGCTACCCGTCCGTGAACATGCGGTGGGTTAGATCCACGAATGCACTGCCGTACACCACCCGTAAGTGAATACATGTCGGTGTTTAGATGCACGAATGGCACGCACGTACACTTGCACCCTCGTCCGTGAACCTTGCGGTTGTTATCCTGCATCGAATGACGCGCGTACACGCACCCGTACGTGAAGCATGCGGTGTTAGATGCAAGCGAATGCCGCACTACACCCACCCGATCGCCCGCGGTATATACGCGCCGATAACACACAGACACAAACGAGCACCCGTATGAGACATGGCGCGTGGTAGCAATGCACGAATGCACCACGTTCACCACAAACAGACCGCACACCGTACGCGGAACATTGCGATGTTAATTGCACGAATGCACGCACCTACACGCACCCGTACGTGCACATGCGGTTTAGATGTGGGCGACGCAGCACGCAGCGTACACGCACACCGTTACGTGAACATGCGATGTTAGATGTCACGAAGTGCACCACGTACACGCACCCGTAACACCTGAACATGGTCGGTGTTGGATCACTGAATGCCCGCACGTACACGCACCCCTACGTGAACCATGCGGTGTTAGATGAACGAAGCACGCACCAGTACAACCGCCGCACACCGTACGTGAACATGCGTGTTGGCATGCACGGAATGCACGCACGTACACCCGCACCCGTGCACGTGAACATGCGTTGTTGGCTCACGAAATGCAGCGCCCGAAAACGCACCCGTACGTGAACATGGCGGTGTTGGATGCCCGAAATGCACGCACGTACACGCACCGTAGCGTGAACAGCGGTGTTGATGCAGCGATGCCCGCACGACAACCACACCCGTCACGTGACATGGCGATGTTAGACTCACGAATCACGCACTTACTACCACGCCCGTTACGTGAACATGCGATGTTAGAAATGCACGAATCCACGCACCGTACACGCAACCGCCGTAACGGAACATGCGATGTAGACACGACTGCACGCACGTACACGCACGCCGGTACTGACATGCGAATGTAGAGCCACGAATGGCACGCCACGTACCCGCACCCGTACCGTGAACATCGTGTTAGACAAGCACGACATGCACGCCACGTCAGCCATACGCACCGTGACGGAACAGTGCGATGTTAGCATGCACTAATGCACGCACGTACACCAACCCTGAACGCGAACATTGCAGTGTTAGATGCCCACAGATGCTACGCCGTACACGCCCCCGTACGTGAACATGCGGTGTAGATGCACGAAATGCACGCGCGTAGCACCGCACCGTACTGAAACAGCGGTGTTGATGCACGATGCCCCACGTACTCACGCACCCGGTGCTTCGTGGAACCAATTGCGGTGTTAGATGCCCGACATGCACTCCCGTAACCCGCACCCGTCGTGCACATGCAGTTTTTAGATCACGAGCATGCACGCCCGAGACCTCGCCCCGTACGTGAACATGCGGTGTTAGATGCACGAATGCACGCACGTACACGCCACCCTACGTGCCCATGGCGTGTTGGATGCCAGCGAATGCACGCCCGTACACCCCCCCGTACGTGAACATAACGGTGTTGGATGCCGAATCACGGCCACTGTACAACGCGACCCCGTGCGGTGAACATCGGTGTTTGGGCTGCACGACATGCACGCCGCTACACGCACCCAACGCACACGAGCATGTCTGAAACAGGCCTGTGATCCGTCAACAAGCTTGCTACGTCTCTATATGCTGTCTTTTATAGCTTTATTCTCTCTAGATCTCCAATATCATGGGGTCCCTGGCATATCATTGGTGATGTGCCAGTGGGTCATGGCAAATTGGTCATGGGTCCACGGGTTTATTGATCATGGGTCATGAGTCATATGGTCATTGAGTCCTTGGCCATGAGTCCGGGCATTCTCGTAAGAAGGTTCGTCTATCTAAGAACGTATGTGTGGTTGAGAGAAGAAGATGCTTACTCATCTACCGATGTAGCCAGCTGCTGTGATTGCCAGGCGCCGCCCTCATCCTTTCTGCTTGTCTGCGTGCGTGTGCGTGCGCGCCGTGCGTGTGTCTGTGTGT
Organism: Priapulus caudatus; assembly: GCF_000485595.1. Taxonomy (NCBI): domain Eukaryota; kingdom Metazoa; phylum Priapulida; class Priapulimorpha; order Priapulimorphida; family Priapulidae; genus Priapulus; species Priapulus caudatus. Next base: position 102,942 of record NW_014577704.1, read on the forward strand.
GTGTGTGAGAGAGAGAGAGAGCAGAAGATGCTTCCGCTTCCCCGATGTAGCCAGTCGATGGTGATGCCCAGGCCTGCCTCGATCCGTCCGCTACTGCACCTGAAACGTCTCCATCTCCGTCTCCGCTCATACCCGTTCTATTCCACCAGGGGTCCCCTCCCTGTCCCTAGTGCTTGCAGGAAGCCTGCAAGACAGAGCCGCAGAGCTTGGGGCGGAGTTATCCTACCGTTGGTCCGCGTGAATCCAAAACTATAAAAAACACACATTACTTTTACATCGCGCGTACTGATACGTGGTTCTATATCCCTAGTAAATGCTGGGCTATCTATTTTAGTTCTATTATTAGCTTCTTATAGCGAGCACTCTTATATGCTAGCAATCTTATATGATGCTACTCTGATATGGTATTAATCTGATATGATATTTATCTGATATGATATTACTCTTATATGCTATCAATCTGATATGACGCTACTCTGATATGGTATTAATCTGATATGGTATTAATCTGATATTATATTACTCTTATAATGATGATCTTTCCTATATCTGGTAAGATACGGATATGCCTACTCTGATAAGCACGGCGTGTGATGGAAAGTTTGCGCAAGGCGACGTGACAGTCGGAAGTAGTAAAACTTTAGCCGCCAGCCAACAGCGCGCCAATTATATGTTTACATAGGCTTAGCAACCCAACCACTGGCAGTGACAGATCGCGAGAGATAGCGTTACAAAAATAAATCATTTCCCTTTGCAATTAAGTGTGGTGGGTAGTTACAGCGTTTAACGCGCAGGGGAACACGTGACGTCAGTTTTTTTCTTCCAAACAAGGCATTCCGGTGATAAATCAACTCAAGACTTTCATCAGTTCTCATTTCCCTACTGGACGGAGATCAATAAAAGAAGCGGGAGGCGCTTGCCAGTGGGTGGGTGGGTTGGGAGGTTAGCAGGTGGGGAGGGAGGTGTCACTTACTGCATAGGCACTGTAGACAATCTGGTCTGGTTGGCTGCTGCTCAGGTATTCGTTCAACTCTCTCGTGGAGATTACTGGAGCATTGGGACGATTGCTGAAACGACACAATACCACGCGTGAGAATGCGGCTGATCGTGAAGTCGGCCATCGCCATGGTAACATAATTGACGTCGCGCACGGACGACTAATGACTTGTGCTATCAATGACGCTAATTGGTAAATTTTGGCAAATTGCTAATTGATAATGCATTAGTGAAAGATATAATGAAACGATAATGAGTTTCGCAGAAGAAAATTGTTGTTCATCAAACGGTTACTAGTGCTGATGCTGCTGCTGATGCTACTGCTGCTGCTGATTCTGCTGCTACTGCTGCTGCTGCTGCTGCTGCTGATGCTGCTGCCGCTGCTGCTGCCGCTGCCGCTGCCGCTGCCGCTGCCGCTGCCGCTGCCCCTGCCCCTGCTCCTGCTCCTGCTCCTGCTGCCGCTACCGCTACCGCTACCGCTACCGCTACCGCTACCGCTACCGCTACCGCTACCACTACCACTACCACTACCACTACCACTACTACTACTACTACTACTACCACTACTGCTACTACTACTACTGCTGCTGTATGAAATGATCAAAAGCACTTAATATGACTATTGCGAGATTTTTGCTCAGAAAAACTAAATATAGCTGAATATAATCTCATCTGGCAGTGAAAATATCACTGATTACACCAACATTAAAAATACTAAGATTTTATGCAGTTATAGCATAGAAAAATGGATATGAACACATCGTAACAGCAATGCATTTTATCGCGTCACGACAATGCCTAATGGCAGAATTGGTAAACTTGTATTTGTGTCGGTGATTAATTGAAAACAAGTGCATGATTTTACAGAGCCATGTTTTGTCTATGGCAGATAAGCGGTGGCGCCACAAGCTAATCCACACTTCCGCCTAGTTCAAGATAACAGAAAACGAATGTTTACAAAACTAGTTCAAAACCAGTAGTTCAAAACTAGTAGTTCGAAACTGGCAGTTTTTGGTGAATACAAAGGTTCTAAGACATTTTATTGTTACTCTAGACAATTGCTGTTACTCAAGGAATAACGGTAGGTGTCATAAAAGTGGTGAAAACACTGGAAAATTCTCGCAATAATCGCTTTAATATGATGTTAACGAACATGACGTTTTTTCACCGTGATATCACCAACAACTCGACATAAATGATATAGAACGACCCATGCGTGGACAACTGCACGAATTCACGTCGCACTACCTGTGTATCGGCGACTATCTGAGACAGGCCAGGTTGTTTTTCTGGACGATTCTTCTTGAATATAGCCCTACCACAGACCTCTGTCGACTGCTCCCTTACCGGTTTTATCCAGAATAATTACGCATTTAAGTGCCTTCAATACCAGCTGGCGATCAGAATCTAAATTGTGTTTTACGGATTCAGTTAACTAAAATAACATCAACGTTTTGACAGACATCACCTTCCCTAACGACATTCCACAGTATTTTTGGCTTCAATTATAGCTAATGCAATTATGCTTACCACACTGGCCACATATTACGTGTTTTTTTACGGTTTTTTAAGCGCGCAGCACATACTATACATAGTAGCGGTGGGAACCCTAACCGGTTTATCGCGTTCACAGAGCAAGGCTGGGTAGAATTACAGCAATTAGAGTCTGACTGCGGATTGCCTGCTGCCACAAACCGCATCACCAGGTTTGTGGAGCTTTTCGAATATAAAGACTGCTCCCAACAAAAATGAAGCCAATAGATGTAGATGGATTATATGTGCGGATGCTGTAAGTATAAGCCTATATGTGTGGACACCAGCCATTCGAACTTACACACGCCCGCCGTGCGCGCATTCCGTACTTATACATGTACATGCGGTGCATACACATACGCGTACACGCACCCGTACGTGAACATGCGGTGTTAGATGCACGAATGCACGCACGTACACGCACCCGTACGTGAACATGCGGTGTTAGATGCACGAATGCACGCACGTACACGCACCCGTACGTGAACATGCGATGTTAGATGCACGAATGCACGCACGTACACGCACCCGTACGTGAACATGCGGTGTTAGATGCACGAATGCACGAACGTACACGCACCCGTACGTGAACATGCGGTGTTAGATGCACGAATGCACGCACACACGCGCACACGTACGTGAACATGCGGTGTTAGATGCACGAATGCACGCACGTACACGCACCCGTACGTGATGAGGAGGCAATAGAGAGAACTAGCTAGGCCAGACAGGTGTTCTTAGATCTATTAGCTATGGTTGTCAGAGATACGCAAATACGGTTGCTGCCAGTGATACTGATATAGGGTTTCAAGATATCAAATAGTTCTGTGCCAATGATACCTGAATGGGGTTTCAAAGGATATCAATAGTTCTGTTGCAATGATACTGGAATAGGGGGTTTCAAGATATCAAATAGTTCTGTTGCCAATGATACTTTGAATAGGTGGTTTCAAGATATCAAATAGTCTGTTGCCAATGATATTGAATAGTGGTTTCAAGTATTCAATAGTCTTGGTGCAATGTACTGAATAGGGGAGTTTCAAAGATATCAAATAGTCTGTTGCCAATGATCCGAATAGGGGCGTTTCAAGATATCAAATAGTCTGTGCCCTAATGATACTGAATGTTGAGGGGCAATTCTAAGATTAATCAGCTCTTGTTCGCCATGTACTGAAATAGGGTGGTTTCAAAGATATCAAATAGTCTGTTGCCAATGATACTGAATAGGGGGTTTTCAAAGATATCAAATAGTCTGTTGCCAATGATACTGAATAGGGGGTTTCAAAGATATCAAATAGTCTGTTGCCAATGATACTGAATAGGGGGATTTCAAAGATATCAAATAGTCTGTTGTCAGAATATAAAGGCGCGGCGGGTTGTCAGCAACTCTTAGAGACCATGTGTCGTCAATATTTACTAGCGACCATGTTTGTCATAACAGTTGTAACAGTGTTGAAAGTGTCGGTCGTTATCCGACGGGGGGGGGTCGTTACCTGACGTAACGAAAACAGTATGTAAGGCTTATGTGAAGCATGCTTTATTAAGCATCAATTCCTCTGATATATATATATTTGCCACGTTTCGGCGAGTGATTCTAATATAGACAAATGCATTTCCCATCCAATAACAATCACATTACTAATCTGAAATATGATCCTTGGATAGCCAAGATATTTGCATAATCATGGAAATTGGCAGCCATTTTAGGATTTACGCAATTATACAATTGCCGTAGCGAGGATTGCTTAGGACTTTCAAGCTATGTTGTTCTGGAGATTCACTGAAATGCACTGCAGTGAAATACATTTCTATTGCCTTTTTTTCTCACGCTCAATGCTAGCATTTCCTTGCGATAATATAATCACACCGTTACTATGCATCGCGACCCGCTCTCCAATTGTTACTTCATAAATTATGTAATTTTCAAATAAAAGCCTATGACGCGGTATGAGAGGACTGACGTTCGAGTTTAATCATTGTATCAATACCAAATAATCAATGCGTCTGCTGCTCTATAGCAACTGTCGTTTGCGCCACGTTTAGTTCCTGAAACACATTCCTAGCGAATGCACTAACCTATTAATGCCATCCCATTGCACACCCAGCTTGCGACTATGCAAATGCCCTAAACATTGATTTGATCTTGCATCGAACCCCACTCCGCCGATCCTGGCGGAACCTTTCCCATGCGATCCCATACATCATACACGCGCGCCGCGCGCACGCTTGCACGCAAGGCACGCCGGCGCCTGCGCACACACATATAAATAATACTATTAGTATTACTAGCGCGGATACCCGGCGCTTGCCGGGGAAATCAGTTGGCGGTTACTCGTTGGTCGACGTTGGTTGAAAGGAAAATAACCCAAACACTACTATCTGATATCCTGCATCATCGCATCCATCCAATTCCATTCCATGGCCATGCATCCCATCGCATCCATGCGCACCGCATTCCCATCCCAATATTCCCTCTACATTCCCATGGTTTACATCGATCCATGCATCCAAATGACATCCGATGCCATCTCATCCCCATCCATTCCCATCTCCATCACACTGAATCCATTGCCATACCATGCCATCCATTCCCTGCCATTTCATCGCATGCATTTTCCCAAACAATTAAAATAATAAGAAATCAAAAAGATAACAAGAACTAGTTTAAAACTTAAAAACCTAAAAACATTAAAAATAATAAATAAATTATATAAAAAAGTTATCATAATATTTGATTGTAACCCTCATTAGGCTTCGTGAAGTGTTCCGTCAGTCTTGCGCATTCATTATCATCTAGCGATAGTTTATTGTGATTTACTAAACGTTTTAAATGTAGTAAAAATGTGTATAATTCTTGAAATAAATGGTGACGATGCCGTAAGTTACTTACTAAACAGTCAAAGTAAAGAACAGGAATTTCCCGAGGCGCGTACCGCGGTGCGTAGATAA
>NW_014577704.1:108444-117618 GCF_000485595.1 Priapulus caudatus
GCGCTTAGTGAACATGCTGGTTTAGATGTGTCAGAAGCGCATCGGTACAGTGCACACTCCGTACGGTGCAACACTGTCGGTGTTAGTCATGCACGCAATGCACGCACGTACACGCCCCGTACCGTGAAACATGCGGTGCTTAGATGCCACGAATACACGCACGTAAGTACAGCAGGACCGATTACTCGTGAAGCTGCGGCTACGCGTTTTAGACGCGTGACTCATGCACTGGCGACATACTGTACACACACTCACGTATGCAAGTGACGATGTTGATGAACGAATGACGCGAGCGTGAGACACCCGAACCCGGATGAATCAGTTACACGCACGTCAGTGTTAGTAATGACGAATGCCACCCGACAGTACACGCGCACCGTACAGGAAAATTGCACGATGCAGAAGAGATCTGATTGCGACGAGAAGATGGCGCAGCATACAGCGCAAAGCCGTACGGCCATGAGAGCATGGACCTCGCAGGGTAAACTTAGTAGTACTCGAAGAGTGACACGAGGTGAGTGAGCAGTAGAAGAAATGTGACAGCACGCGAATTGAGAATACACGCTACCCTCGGTAACGTGGAAACATCGCGGTTCCATATGAGGAGCTGCAGGTGAGTGTATGAAGTTATGATACACGAATTGCAGCGACGATATACCGCGAACACTCGTGATAGATGCACGAATGCACACGCGCGAACACGGCAACCCTGTATACGTATGAATACATGCACTGCATGTGATTGAAGGATAGCACAGAGTGAACGCACGCTACGAACGCATCTACTCCGATTACGCAGAATCATGCGATGTGTGATGAGAGAGAACATACGAGTGGACTCATGACACGCCTACGGGTATGCTTGCACTGATATACGGCAGCAGTGAACTCATAGTTTGCACTGTGTTATATACGAGGTACCGAGATGACAGCGACGACGTAGGCACGCACCGACGAGTACGAGTTGAAGGCATTGCGGATGTTTTATGATGCACGCAATGACGGCGACCGTACACGCGCAGTCCGCATAGTCCTCTTTAGAGCGCGTGACGCAAGCAGTAGGAGAGCGAGCAGACTGTGTTGGACATGGGCACCGAATAGCCCACGTGGCACGACGCCAGGTACGTGAACAATGCGTGTTTAGAGATGGGATGAACGAGCCGATGCACGCAGCGTACACCCACCCGTACGTCGACACTGCGGGGTGTTTGGGCACTGCACGTGAGATGCACGACACGGATCGTACTGAACACTGCAGGGGTTGGAGGATTGACACACGTAAATGCACGTGCACTAACACTGCGACACCGTATGAGAAACATTGCAAGGTTTGGGGATGACACGAGATGCACACGCACTGATCACGCAACGCCGTACGGTGGAGAGCATGGCGGTGTTTAGTTACGACGAAGAAAACGCACTACACGCACCTGCGTACGTGAACATGCGATGTTAGATGCACGAAGTACACGCAACCTGTACACGCACCCCGTACATGAACATCGATGGTTTAGATGCACACATGCACCACGTACACGCACCGCGTACGTGAGAATGCGATTGTTAGATGCCCGAATGCACGTGCCGTACACGCACCGTTACGTGAATCATGCGAGTTAGATGCACGAATGCACGGCAGCGTACACGACCGCGTACGTGAACATGCAGGTGTTTAGATGGCACGACATGCCCACTTACAACGCACCCGTTACCGTTGGAACATCCGATTGTTTTTTAGATGCACGTATGCGACCGCACGTACACGCCACCCGTACGCAGACAGCACTGCAGTGTTAATTGCACCGATATCCACGACTTACACGCACGCAGCGAAAGCAACGCACAAGAGAGGAGATACGAAACGAGGTAGAGAGATAGCAGTACGGATAGACATTGCGGTGTAAGATGCACTCGAGAATGTCACGTAGCGCGTACACGCACCCGGTAGCGCTGAAGACATGCGGTGTAGATGGCACGGATTCGCCGGGTTATGGCGGACGCCACGTACACGGTGACGACTACAATACGGAATTCTTGCGCTTAGTCTAGGGCGCGTCGACGCCGCGGCCATCCATTAATATTCGATAAGACATACGCGCTGATTACCATGGCTCGATCGGTTTCAGTGTTTATGAGGTATACTTTACCTGCACTAAACATGTATTTTCAATCTACCAGCTCATATGTTCGTGTTTTTACCTAAAAAAGGTTTCAGTTGATACTAGTGATTGTGTGCGTTTATCTGACTCATTCCGGCTGCGATCTGCAGAATTATAAGGTCGCCGTGCCCTGTTTTTATGCATGTCGCATCGGGTGTTCTTTGATTTACGGCGGGGTGCTTTGCTCAACTGACGATAGGGAGCTTGTATTACAAGTGTTGGCGATCATCCTATACGGACAGCGGTTTTATTAAGGTGGGCACCTGGTGTGTTTTAGATGCACGAACCATGGCAGTTTTCCTTGACTTTTCAAGCGTGTATGTGCTCACCTAAGCTGCACTGTCCGCGATGCAGCGTTACACGCTCAACGACTGCGGTGTTAGAGGGAGGGAGAGAACGCGGGACGGGAGGCGAGGGGGCGAGGCGAAGGATTGGTGAAAGGATCGCGCCATATTACTGACTCGTGAATCGGCTACTTTGATTACGCGAGCACGATAGCAAAGGAACGGGGGTCAGCGGTAGAGAGGAGAGCACAAGTATAGTAGAGTTTACGTGGGACCTTGGACCGGCTCAATGGTCAGCTGACTCGAGAGACCTGAACTTGATCGAAGCAGCAATTGGACGGAAGAGACGACTAGAAGCCAAAAGGGAGCCCACAGGGGAACCCGCCTGACGCGACCATCTGGGCAGACGCAAGTGCTTGATGCGCCAGGCGCAAGACGTAGGACCGCGAGCACCTCAGGACGCCGACTAGTCGAGCCGAAGATGATGCACGCGGACTGTGTAGGAGTGCAGAGAAAAACGCGGTGGACTAGCAAGTACATGGCACTATCGACCTCTTCTCCATTAGTCGCAGGATCTTGTAACTGCGGCTCTGCGGAAACTGCAACAGCGGTTAAAGCCACTAATGACCGACATGTGCAGGTGGTGGGACACGAAAAACCAAAGGCAATCGGCAGCGGACCAGAAAGACTCAGGTGTTCAGTTACGTATAGCATGTAATGCCACGCTCCATAGGTGTTGACGTTACGCTCTCCTCTCGTGCGTGCTCATCTCTGCGCTCTCTCGCTCTCTCTCCTCATCAATCTCTCTCACGCGAACGATCACACACAGAACACGACGAGACACACAGACAACACATCGACACACGGACACAAGCACACACACTACACACACACACCAACATCGACACACACACAACACACTACACGCTACACACCAAACACACAACACACACACGGTGCGAGCACGCACTAAGGCTACTATCACACTACAGCAGACACACCACACAGACACAAGCCACACCAGCACACGACAAGCCTCAGGCCACCCTCCCTCTCTCGCTCGTAAGTCTTTGGCTCTTGGTAAGAAGTGTTCGTCTATGGCGTTCTATCTCTCTTTCGCCGTCCATAGGCTTATCGGGAAATCTAACATGGGCAGAGGTTCAACTCTCGAGTAATCTTTGTTTGCGGTCATCAATAAACAAGGAGACCGTATTCCATTCCATCTAGGCGAATTTCCGAGATACACTATATTATGGATCAGCCGTTAGGCATTCTACCTGATACAGATAATAGCAGAGCAATAACCTATGAGGAATATCGTAATAACTTAACGCGATATCACGTTCTTGTCATAAGAACAAACGTATATAAAATTGAAAGGGGAAAGTGCTTTATTCGTGCTGCTACACCATGATCAAAAGGTTGGCCCGGGGCGCGGCTTGGAACGGAGGAGAGAGGGGTTGAGAGAACGAGAGAGACATGTCACCAGAAATAAGCGGTACACGCCAGCCGATTGTGAGCCAATTTTATTCTTGCACAATAAATCGGCGGACAAGTTGGGAAGGTAGATGCACGACGGAATGGGGCTAAATCACAGAAAGGGTTATTATATTGTATAACCTTAAATGCTATAGTTAAGAGATTGCACGCCGACGCTAACAACGCATTTCATTTTGCGCCCACGCTAGAGGAAGGGCTGGATCCTATCGGTGTGAATTATATATATGACAATATACTGTGTTCGAGCTTTAGCTTATAATGAACAGTGTAATACAGCCGGGAGTGGCTAACTTGCCAGAAATGCCTACTGACTATATATATTAGTTCGATCGATAGACAGCACGACTTAATAAAATTAAAGAAACGAACAACAGGCGGCCGGAGCGGGTGAGGGTGCGTCCTGGGATATGGCAACTGCAGAGTCCACGAGAAGACGGAAGAGCGGTGTGAGAACGTTGGTAGAGGGAGCGCATAGATTGCTGAACGACAACATTCTGAGGCGATGTCAGGAGAGGCAGGAGAATGTACGGCACGAGGGAAGATAAAAGAGAAGGACAGAGAGAGAGAGATGGATGGAAAGGAGAGCCTGGGGAAGGAGTTAGAGTGCTACAGAAAGTGTCGCACGGCACTGAAGAGAGAGGAACGCGTTTACCAAATCGCAGCAGAGAGCGACAGAGACGGAGGGGCGGTAAGAAGGAAGCAGGACGAGAGAGAGATCTGATGAGCAAGAGAGGGAAGGGAGGGGAGAGAGAGAGACGGAGCGATTGAGAGCAGAGAGAGAGAGAGACAGAACTGATGGGATGAGTTAACGAGCAGACTCTAAGCCAGCATAGTCGGACTCCTCTGCGCTGCACTCAGTATTGACGGACATCAGGCGTAGGGATAAGCCGACTTAAGTTCACCGCACACAGCACCGCCTCCTGCTAGGGCCGCTGCTTGCCGTGCACGCACGCACACGATGCCCACATGCCGCACGCACGCAGCGCAACGACACACAGAACATGCAAACGCACACCACACTCAGCGATCTCTCTTCTCTTCTACTTCTCTCTCCGCTTTTCTCCCCTCGCCACAGTGTCTCTCATGCGCTTAACTCAAGTGCGCCCATCGCGCATTTTATTTTTTTCTTTCTCGTCTAGAAGTGGCTATAGTCAAGAGTAGGGGATAAGTCATATTGCGTGATAATCTACATGTGACAGGCAAGCAGGCAGTATTCGCAGTAAGGAGGCATGAGACGACCGCCAAAGCTGTTAGAAAGTGAGCGGAAAGATGAGCGGCAGGTGAAGCCATGAAGAAAGACTATTTGGGCACCGCGCAAAACCCGATGAGGAGGCCAGTGAGAGGATGCAAAGCACGGAGATGAGCTTATACAGCAGGCGCCGCAATTTGTATCACGTACATTGCGCCAACAGCGCGATACGAGATGGAGCGGCAGGGGATTCGGAGGGTTGGGAGGACTCAAGACGCACGAAGATCTGGACACGCGGCACGGTTCCACACAACGATAGAGGGACCTGTCTACGGGAAGTATGTCGAACTCGATAGAAACATACGGCACCCGAGGCGAAAAGGGGGGGCGACGGAACAGGCCAGGCAGGTCACGAGATACAAGCCAGGGCCGACAGCAAGCAGGCAGCGAAGGCCAGCGCCAGACGGGGGATTGGGCGGGAATACAGCCAGCCGACAAGCAGCGGGCAGGCATGAAGGCTGCAACGGGGGGGAGCAGGAAGACAGTGCCGAGGAATAACAAGCCAGGCCGAGCAGCAAAAGCAGGCATGAAGGCGCAAGGCAGGAGAAGTACGAGCGGCCCAGCCGACACAGGGACGAATCAACGCAGGAAGGCAGGCAGGGAGGATAACGAGCACAGCCAGACAGCAAGTTCAGGGCGCCATGTGTGAAGGCGTACAGCGGCCAGACGAGGCGATACCAAGCCAGGTGACCCGGCATGAACCATACGCAGTGGGCGGAGGAAGGGCAGACCAGCCGAGAGAGATACAGCCAAGCCGACAGCAAAGCGAAAGCAGGCAGGAAGGCAGGCAGGAGGATACAGCCAGCGACAGCAAGGCATGGCGAGAGATGAGCAGCATAGGGAAGGCAGCAGAGAGGATACAGAGCGAAGCGACAGCAATCAAGCAGGGAAAGGCAGGCAGGGAGGCATACAGCCGACCGACAGCCAAGCAGACAGAAGAAGGCAGGCAGGGAGGAGTACAGCCAGCCGACGCAATCAGAGCAGGAAGCGCAGGCAGGGGCTATTACATAAGGCCATGGCGACAAGCACAGCTAGAGCTAGGATCCAGGCCGCAGGCATGGACGGATACCAGGCCAGCCGACAGCAAAGCGAGGCAGTGCAGAGGCAGGCCGAGGCGAGCGATAACAAGCCAGCCGGACATGACAAGCAGCTGAGAGAAGGCAGGGTAATGAGCCAGAAGGATTACAGCCGAGCGCGACAGAACCCAAGACACTTTTAGCCGCGGTGCCGCGCAGGGAGACCTTCCGGTGTCGGAGCAGGATTACACTTGGCGAACGCTAATATTATGACACGTTCTCTGAGCGTGTCGCTTCCCCACTCCGTTTCTTTTTTTATTCCGTTTCCGCTAGAGCGAGGACAACTCACACGCGGAATGGCACTGCGAGCTTGTTATAAGTACTACCGGTTAAAAAATATAACACATGTAGAATATGGGTATCCTGAGTGTTACGACGCGTTTTATATATACGCATTCAATACAGCGCTGCGAGCCCGATGCAACGGAGCGCCCTTATCCAGCAGCTTGATGCCAGCTGTGATAATTACTCTTACTTAAGCGGAAAGGCTTCTGCGTGCGCTCTCTCATCCCCTTCTCTCCTCTCTTCCCCTCTCTCTCTCTTCTCTCTCTCTCAACTCTCTCTCGTCTCCTCTCTCTCTCTCTCTCTCTGCTCTCTCTCTTATCCTCCCCCCTCTCTCTGGCGGTTACCTGAGCAGTTGTCAGAACTTCATCTAGCTACGCGCGAGAATGCGGTTTACCACGGGCTGTGAATTGCTCTCAGAGACGTTCTCATTACAAATATAAATCTACTGAGACTTCTCAGAGCAAATCAGGATTCGAACCCAGAATCAATGGTTTTGGAGTCCGATGCTTTATCCATTCGGCCACTGGGGCGGTATGGTTACAGAGACATGATTAACACGTTGGAGATGTTAGGCTATACGCACCGCCATCTATTGACGAATAGAATTTTTTTAAATTTTTAACTTTTTAACTTTTTTAAATTTTTGTTTCAGCCAGAACGATCTCCCAGACGTGGTGATTCTGAATATATCTTCAGTTTTCCGCTAGGCTACGTAGTTCTCTAGTTATGCGCGAACAGACTAATTCGGCTGAATAACTTTATATATATAGATAATATATATACTAGCGGGATACCCGGCGTTGCCCGGGGAAATCAGTGGCATTACTCAGTTGGTGACCGCTTGGTTGAAAGGAAAATACCCTAAAAAATCTAACTATCTATCTATCTATGCATCCATCCATGCATGCATCCATCCATCCCATTCCATCCCATCCCATCCCATCGCACCGCATCCCATTCCATCCCATCCCATCCCATGACATGCCATCCCATGCCATGCCATGCCATCCCATCGCACCGCATCCCATCCCATCACACCACATCCCATGCCTTGCCATGCCATGCCATGCCATGCCATGCCATGCCATGCCATCGCATGCCATCCCATCCCATCCCATCCCAAACAGTAAAAAATAATAAGACATTCAAAATAAAAAATAAAAATAAAAAAGTAAAAAAGTAAAAATAATACATACTAAAGAGGTAGGTAAAAGGAAAAAATGAAAAAATGGGAAAATAAGTTCCCCAGCTGGGACTCGAACTCGGAATCTCGGTGTAGGAGACGGATATTCTAGTGATTAGGCCACTGGCCACACGCCCACACCGTTAAGGGTATACATCAATTTTTAACTTTTTTGTTTCAGCCAGAACCACCTCCCAGGTGTGCTGATTCTGAAAATATCTTTAGTTTTCCTCTAGGCTGCGGAGTTCTCTAGTTATGCGAGTACAGTTTCAAAGATATCGAATAGTCTGTTGCCAATGATACTGAATAGAGGGTTTCAAAGATATCAAATAATCTGTTGTCAGAGATACTAAAGGTGGGGGTTGTCAGAACTACTATAGGACCGTGTGTCATCATATATTTACTAGGACCATGTGTTGTCATAACTAGTTGTAACAGGTGAAAGTGTCCGGTCGTTATCCGGGGGGGGGGGTCGTTACCTGCGTAACGAAAACAGTCTGTAAGGGCTTAGGTGAAGCATTGCTTTATTAAGCTCAATATCCTCATATATATATATTTGCACGTTAGGGAGTGAATTCTAATATAGCCAAATGCATTTCCCATGCCAATAACAATCAACATATAACTGAAATATGTCCTTGGATAGCAGAGATATTGCAAAATCATGGAAATTGGCGGCCATTTTGGATTTACGCAAATTATACAAATTGCCGTAGGAGGATTTCTTAGGACTTTCAGTATGTTGTTCTGGAGACTTCACTGAAATGCACTGCAGTGAAATAATTTCTATTGCTTTTTTTCACGCTCAAATGCTAGATTTCCTGGACTAATATAATCACACACGTTACCGATGCATTTCGAGACCCGCTCTCCCAATGTTACTTCATAATATTATGTAATTTATCATTAAAGGCTATATACTGGTATGAGAGACTGACGTTGAGTTTAATCCATGTATCAATAACCAATAATCAATGGTTGCCTGCCTCTATGCAACTGTGTTTGCGCACGTTTAGCGTCCTGAAACAATCCTAGGAATGCAATAACCTATTAAATGCCATAACCATTGCAACCCCAGTTGCGACCTATGCAATGCCCTAAACATTGAATTTGATCTTGCATCGAACCACCACCTCCCGCGATCCTGGAGTGAAACTTTCACCATGCGAATCCCTACATACATACACGCGCGCGCGCACGCGCACACACATATTATCAAGAGCTAATAATACTATAAGGTATTATTAGCTCTTGATATTATATATATAGTATACTAGCGGGATACCCGGCGTTGCCCGGGGAAATCAGTGGCGTTACTCAGTTGGTGACCGCTTGGTTGAAAGGAAAATACCCCAAAAAATCTAACTATCTATCTATCCATGCATCCATCCATGCATCCATCCATCCATCGTGGCGTGCTGATTCTGAAAATATCTTT
>NW_014577704.1:117643-120125 GCF_000485595.1 Priapulus caudatus
GGCGTATGGCCAGTAATCACGTACATGGCCTAAACAAAATAGGGCGCTGCCTTTATAAAGCTCAACTCGTTGCACGACTGAGCAGCACGTTTTATAACTGAAGCAAAACTCCAGGTTGTACGATAAGGCACTTGGTTTGAATGTTGATAAAAGTGCGCGTTATGATGTTGGAGGACGCTCTCATTAAATTAGGGATTTCAATCCTGTACGATTTCAACATATGTTACTGTCTTTTTAATGTGAGATCCCTTCGGTGCAAAAATCATTCAATCAATCGTTCTTAGTTGAAGCTCTTCGATTAGTTTCGAATTCAAGTTTATAATAAACGTTATTAAAAGTGAGCTCAATTTGTGTTTCATCACAATATACTCTTTTCCATATTTCTTTATTGGATCAATATATTGATGTAAATAGTTGTTACAAGATGCCAATAAAGCCATTATTATATTATTACTCTTGTATGTCTAGATCTGAAAGGCGGCTGATCAAAATAGGACAAAATTAATCAGTGTTTCCGCAAGCATGATGAGTCTTCGGCTGACTGTTCTTCGTACTGTATTTTTGAGCGAATCCGTTGCGTTATCGATGAAATCTAGAGGGGTCTTCGTTTTCGTGATTTGACCCCCAAATTACGAAAACGAAGACCCTCATCAAACTGCCAAAATACCATATTTTATACGTCAGGGCACTAGCAGACTCTTCCTCGATGTTGTGGTAGGCCTACTAATGGCCTGGTTGTGGGGGTCTTCGTTTTTGGGTCTTCGTTTTCGAGGTCTTCGTTTTCGTAACACTCGGGGAATGCCGTAATTATATTTCTGCTCGCAAATTATCGATTGAGGCACGTGGCGGCGCTGCGGTCGCTCGCACTGCGCATGCGCGTTACATCCCAGCACGTTATAGCACATATCGCGCTATGAATACTAGAGGGGAAATCACAGCGACTTAACTCGCAAGGGGGGGGGCGAAAGTGAACGTACCCCGTGTGTATCTAGCATGAGTATATTATCAGGAGTTAATAATGACAAATTTAAACAACGTTTGTCATTATTAACCCCTGATATTATGTGTATGTGTTGTTAAGGTACAAAGCGGGTGTTGTATCGCAGTTAACATACGAGCGAGTTGACGAAATCTAATGCGCAAGGGTTATGCAACAAAGAACCCCTTCCGATATGTACTGCTGTTACGGAGGAGTACCTTTGGGTGGTACTGCTGCTACTACTCTGTTACGAGGGAATACAGACACGTTTACAGTTACACGTTGACAAATACCGTTCAGGCAAAGTTCAGTGGTTAATTGCGATTCATCACAAAGCCGGGTTAAGCATTGGTCGCAGACATCGTCAACGTAGAGGGATATGTCACTCACCATGTCCGCCACGCCCCCTGGTAGGATGGTCTTGACAACGACCCCCGTACTTCGGCCTCCAACAATGCCGAAGCCCAGGCCTGAGCCATCGTTGACAAGGTCTATGATCTCGACTTGAGCCCATTCTGTGTTCAACTGAAACGAAGAAGCAGTATAAGTTCACATGATACGTCAACAGACTGCTATAGTCTCTTATATGCTTGTATTTTATAGTCTTTATTTCTCTCTATAGATTCTCCAATGATCGTGGGTCATTGGTCATGATTCATTGGTGATGGGTCATTGGGTCATGGGCATTGGTCATGGGTCATGGATTATTGGTCATGGGTCATGAGTCATCGGTCATTGGTCATGAGTCATTGGCCATGGGTCATGGCACCTCGTAAAGAAGGTTAGTCTATCTAAGAACGTGTATGTGTGTGTGTGAGAGAGAAGGATGCTTACCGCATTCACCGATGTAACCAGGCCACCCTCATCCTTTGCTAGCTGTGTGCGTGCGTGTGTGTCTGAGTGTGTGTGTGTGTGAGAGAGAGAGAGAGAAGGATGCTTACCGCGTTCACCGATGTAGCCAGCGATGGTGATGCCCAGGCCGCCCTCATCCTTTGCTAGCTGTGTGCGTGCGTGTGTGTCTGTGTGTGTGTGTGAGAGAGAGAGAGAAGGATGCTTACCGCGTTCACCGATGTAGCCAGCGATGGTGATGCCCAGGCCGCCCTCATCCTTCGCTAGCTGCACCTGAAACGTCTCCATCTCCGTATCCGGCTCATACCCGTTTATGTCCACCAGGGGTCCCTCCTGTCCCTGTGCTTGCATGGAAGCCTGAAAGTACGGAGCAGCAGAGTTGGTGGCGGAGTTTATCCACGTGGTCAGGCGTGAACAAAAACTATAAAAAAACACATTAGCTTTTACATTCGCTACTGATACGGTGTTACTATGATGCGATAGTAATCTGATATGATATTTATCTGATATGATATTACTCTTATATGCTAGCAATCTTATATGATGCTACTCTGATATGGTATTAATCTGATATGGTATTAATCTGATATGATATTTATCTGATATGATATTACTCTTATATGATATTACTCTTACATGCTATCAATCTGATAT
>NW_014577704.1:122072-124206 GCF_000485595.1 Priapulus caudatus
TCTCGACTTGAGCCCATTCTGTGTTCAACTGAAACGAAGAAGCAGTATAAGTTCACACGACGATTCGCCATTCTGTGTTCAAATGAAACGAAGAAGCAGTATAGATTCAGGCGACTATGGCCCATACTGTGTTCAACTGAAACAAAGAAGCAGTATAGATAAGTTCACGCGACGATTCGCCATTCTGTGTTCAAATGAAACGACGAAGCAGTATAGATTCAGGCGACTATGCCCCATTCTGTGTTCAACTGAAACGAAGAAACAGTATAGATAGGTTCACGCGACCATTCGCCATTCTGTGTTTAAATGAAACGACGAAAAAGTATAGATAGGTTCACGCGACCATTCGCCATTAACGCAGAGACGAGCAGAATATACCACTATGCGGGGAAGCAGCGAGATCTACTACGAACAGAAACATTTTCACGTTGCCGTACCTAGACGTACGATAGACGTACATTGTGCGATTGCCAGCGAGCATATGTNCCCCCCCCCCATGCAATCCGCATCGCTACCCTCCCCCCTCTCCCCGTGCACTCCGCATCGCTACCATCCCTCTCGTGCAATCCCCATCCAGAGCGACTTCACTTGTGCTTCCCGGCGTCTATTATTCAGCAACACTCGCTCCATCAACTCACATTCCACGCACGACAAGTCCATGAACGACATTGTCCGCACGCGAGCTGTTTTCCGTACACGTTAGCGTACACGTACAGTACACGTTAACCGCCAGCAATAGGCCCTACACAACGTCTATGCTTGGCTATCGTACTCAAACATAATTATTTTGTATAAATAATAAATATACAAATAATAAAAATGAATTATAGCCCTTCCACCCAATCATAGGCTACACATAATTTAACCGCGGAAAAATTCTTTTTATTGCGGTAGAAATAATTTAACCGCGGTAAAATTACAGCCCTTTTTACCCAATCAGAGGCCTTGTTACGCATAATTTAACCGCGGATAAATAATTTTTACCCCTGTTAAATTATCCGTTTTTAGCCAATAAGAGGCCTCGTTACACATAATTTAACCGCGGATAAATTATTTTACCCCGGTTAAATTATTAGCTTCTAGCCAATCGGAGTTACACATAATCTAACCGCGAATAATTTTTGTAATTTCTGAGTAAGATGGCCAACCATAAACGCCAGCTGAGACCGCGGAGATGCCTCTCACTCATAGAAATAATATAGATAATATATAGATATATAAGTCTATCTATATTATTTCTATGCTCTCACTCGTTGCCGGTGCAGTGGCGTTCTGATACGGGTTCAAGCACGTCTGCATGTACGCGCATCGCTACAACACTCGCAGACCGTGTGACGCCCCGCATTCAGAGCTTCATGCTCAGCGCAAACCCCCTCCACCACCTCCCCCCGCCTCCCCCCGCTTCTCCCTCCCCCCGCCGACGCCGCCGCCTCCCCCCGCTCACCCCTCGCCCGCCTCCCACTCCCCCTTGCCCTCCCCCCGCTCCCCCCGCCGCCGCCTCCCCCGTCACCCGGTAATGAATAACAGGGCTTTGCGGGGGGAGGGGAAGGAGGGAAGGAAGGGAGGGGGAGGAGGGGAGGGCGAGGGGGAGTGGGAGGGGGCGAGCAGTGAGGGGACAGCCTCGTTCGTCACGATCACATCACGCCGCCATTGATGCTCGTCCGAGCATTAAGAGAATCCGCCCACACCGCATCCGCAGCCGCCCACCCCCGCAACCTCCCTAATCCCTGCCTGCCGCCGCTACTGCTGCTGCTGCTGCTGCTGCTGCTGCTGCTGCTGCTGCTGCTGCTGCTGCTGCCGCCGGCCGCCAAGCGGCCGCCCAGCCAATGCCGCCGCCGCGCCGCGCCGCTGCTGCTGCCTGCTTTTGTCTATCTTATCTATCTTATCTACTACTACTACTACCTACTACTGAACTGCTGCTAGCTTGGCTGCTGCTGCCACTGCTGCTACTGCTACCGCTACTACTACTGCTGCTGCTGCTGCTGCTGCTGCTGCTGCTGCTGCTGCTGCCGCTGCTGCTGCTGCGCGGGGAGATCGCTCTTGATTTATCCGAACTTTGTCGGAAGCTGAGCTGCGGGAGCGAGTGATGTCGACGGCCGGAATTCCGCTGAAAGTGCCGCCGCCGCCGCCGCCG
>NW_014577704.1:127192-128490 GCF_000485595.1 Priapulus caudatus
ATATATATATATGTATATATATATGCAATAAATTATATAAACCTAGAAAAGGTATATCGGAGCAGCGAAATCTTTTAAAGCAATGAATGCAAACAGTCTTCATGGACGTGCCCGTATTTTCCGACCACTACAGTACATACTGGTGTAACAGCAGATGTCTAAAGTAATGCTAACGTGTCTTAGAACATCCGTAGGAGCCTACGTCGTTATTTTCACAAAAATATACAACGATTGAAATCGGTTGTTTTACGTCGTGTTGGCGTGGTTACTTAATGATGCCAATTGTTTCTCGCGAGACCCCTTCCTTGTATTGGTAACTTGAGTTAAACAATAGAGATGTTGTACACGTTTATCAACCACTACGTAACTCAATGAGATGACCTTTTGTCTGGTGGTTGCCAAATTTCAAGGGAACTCTCTCTCTCTCTACACGAAAGAATGTGGCTAAATTAATTGCTGTAGTATCATACACTCATGGTAGTGTTTTGTGCTGGAATAATCAGTAACATCACTATTAGGTGAAACTATATTTCGCATTATTTTTCTCGACTGTGCAGTTATTGATGAGGGACTTATTTCGTGATTCCCTTAAATAACGCCGACTCATCCACCGACTAACGTCGCCCATTCGATGATCCATGGAAGAAGATCTATCCGTAAGTTTAAAATCTGAAGATACGTTAGGACGCAGCCTCAACGATGTGCGACCGCGCGTAGTAGGCTAGGCACATCCCTGGAGCATTCACAAAACACATGACCATCAATCACATAAGTCTGCCTATATCATAGGCATTACCCGGCAAGACCTATAACCTACAAGTATGGAGTAAGGGAAATCGATGTATCAGCAGCTAACGACGACGATAGAAACTTCATGCGAAGTTATCGTGCGACCATACATTCAACTAACTTATACGAGCGTGTTCGCAATTTATACGTATATTGACAAATATAAAAACGCGAAATATTAGGAAGGACATTGAAAAGGAAAGGTCAATGTGGGGAATATATTGATGCGGCCTACAATAGAACTTTGGTGAGCATAAATTTCTCGAGCAACGTAGAGAGAGAGCGGGGAGAATGAAAGCCAGTGAAAGAGAGAAAGAGAGAGAGAGAACGAAATAGAAAAAGAGAAAGAGAGAGAGCGCGCGCGAGAGAGAAAAAGAGAACGAGATAGGGGCGAGAGAAAGAGGGCGAGAAACAAAGTGTGTGTGTGTGTGTGTGTGTGTGTGTGTGTGTGTGTGTGTGTGTGTGTGTGTGTGTGTGTGTGTGTGTGTGTGTGTGTGTGTGTGTGTGTG
>NW_014577704.1:129781-131168 GCF_000485595.1 Priapulus caudatus
TCTCTCTCTCTCTCTCTCTCTCTCTCTCTCTCTCTCCCTCCCTCTCTCTCTCCCTCTCTCTCTCTGCAGAGCACGGCTTCTTTAACAGCTCATATATTGTATTCACGAGGCCACGTAGACAGCATTCAGATCATTTCGTGCCCTGGCGCAAAATCTCCGTACGCCAGGAACGAATACAGGCGATTAAGATAAATACTTGCGTAGGACGCACACATGTACGTAGAGTATTTACCAAAAATTGTGAGCGTTAATATACTTGGTAGAATTCTTCACATCTACCTGGAACATCAACCAGTAGCTCCCTCTATTAAGAATCTGAATCTGAATCACCTTCTATCTGGACATTAGGACATTAGGACAGTGAGAACTTCTACCATGAATATGAATCTGTTCCCGCTTCCTTTTCTATCTTGAAAATATTAAGCAGTGCCCTGCACCTAACCTAGTATATTTGACTCTCTTTCAAGATACAGCGACGTCACCAATCTGGTGACGTCGCCATGAGTGACGCTTAACCGTGCGACATTTCCAATTATTACGAACGTGAGCAGTGATTACAAACACGCGTGCGCGCACGCACGCAGTTACGGACGCACACGCACACGCACGCGCTCGCACGCACGCACGCACGCACACACGCACACACACACGCACGCACGCACGCACGCACGCACGCACGCACGCACGCGCGCGCGCAGCTTCGTAAGGGGACTATACGCGTCGTGCGCATGCGCGCGACTGCAAACCCACGCGATCGAATTGTGCACGCCAAAGTGGAATTTCGTATAACAAGGCGAGAAATCACGAACGACGGAGGCTGCGCTTAGATCGAGTTACGCGCGAAATAAGATGAGCGACTGCGATTTGATCGCAGATGGAGATCTAGTAATCTATATACGTGCCTGACTGCCGACCATCAGTGAGATGCCCTGTGAGACCACATGGCATTGCATGTATTCATTACCGATGAAACTGTCTATGCCATGTACCGTCGGCGCTCCCGTAAAGGTCAATGCAGCCAGACCTTTAACGTTCAGAGCATCGCATTAAAGAGACGTGATTTCGTGTATACTATATTTTTTTGTACTCTGTCAATTGTCTTCTCTAGTGTTATTTCTCATCACATATGTTTATGTAAAAAC
The DNA here is from genome assembly GCF_000485595.1 of Priapulus caudatus. Classification (NCBI taxonomy): domain Eukaryota; kingdom Metazoa; phylum Priapulida; class Priapulimorpha; order Priapulimorphida; family Priapulidae; genus Priapulus; species Priapulus caudatus. The sequence continues at coordinate 130,924 of NW_014577704.1, forward strand.
GATACGTGCCTCGGCTTCTGCGCACTTGCGACAGGTTGCGATACGCAATGCGCGTTTCTGTTCATTAGTGAATTTTATTGGCTGCATAAATCATGGCTGGCGTGTGTCTTTAACAGTATCTCGGAATGTCACCTCTGGCAGTATTCGTTTACAAAGCGAGTTTGTAATTATATCAAATCAAAACAAAGGCCGATTTCAGCGCAGAGAGAGAGAGAGAGAGAGAGCAGAGAGAGAGAGAGAGAGAG
>NW_014577704.1:134019-135766 GCF_000485595.1 Priapulus caudatus
TACATACATACATACATACATACATACATACATACATACATACATACATACATACATACATACATACATACATACATACATACGAACTCAAATATATATTAGATTAAAGTAGACGCACGTATCTAAAGTACATACGTGTGTGTGTGGGCGTGCATGCGTAAGAGCGTGTGTGCGTGAGAGCGTGTGTGTGCGTGTGTGTACGTAAGAGCGTATACATGTGCGTGTGTGTGCGCGTGCGTGTGCGTGTGTGTGTGCGTGTGAGTGTGCATGTGTGTGTGTGGGCGCGTGCGTGTGTGTAAATCGGCAATATTCCGCTAGAACTACGTGCTTTGTATAAAACGCGCTATGTAAATATTTATTTTGAGATTTCCACAGTAAATAAATCGCGGTATGCGTCAGAGAACATACGCAGACGTACACGCACGCACACACACGCACGCACGCACGTACACACGCACGCGCACGCGCACGTGCGTGTCTACGTTAAGCCACGAACGCACATAAGTGCATCATTACTAAAACATTTACGCGTCGCAAATCGTGTCAATCAAAATTTCCCACCTACACCAACAACAATCTCCACTAAACTCCCCCTTTCCTTTATTAGTGACTACGCTATACGGATGCGTGTGATATTTAATGTAATATTAGTTTTATGCGTGCGTAAGATGCAAGACATTTGTGATATATATGCGGGGATGCGTAACTACGAGTGTCAGTGAGTAACATGTCTACTAAACACCTACATATCGTTACAGACATGCAGGCGAACGGCGCGTAAATATTTCATCCCCGCCGTACATAAAAGCTTTTTCGCTTTTACAATATTTTTTTTTGCGATTCACCGCTACGTACGTCACAGGGTAGGCGTTTGCTCGCGATTTTCAGTCGCGATCTAAATAATAAAATAATAACTAAATATCGGTGAGCTGCACTAAATATGTCTTACGTACGAACACATGACGTTTCACATAGCCTCTCCTGAAACACCGCCAACGCCAATCCGCTTCCACTGTTTGATGTTAAACAAACTTTCCGACGTGACCCTCATCAGATTAAAACAGCTACACTTTTTACAGCTTCCTTACTAGCCCGCCGGCAACATATGAAGCGCAGATTGCTACCTGATCTGTTATTGATGAGGTTCGATTGATAAAATCCGACGTGTTTACGCTTGAGAAAAACGCGGGCAGCTACAATGTACACAGGGCAGAGAAAACTACGTTGCTCGTATATACGCTGCTACCACGCACGATGCACACGCCGCACCGCACGTACACGAGTGTCGCCCCATGGTTATGTGAGAGACTAGCTACAGATGCTAACACAGTCTTGTCTATACTAACTACTTCTTCCACCACTCTGATCTTCCAACGCGAAAAAATTGGGAGTTTCAGCGTTCGCGAAACGGTAAACAAAGCTCGCCGGGGTGAAAGCAGACGAGACCTGGAGACCTGAGACTCGTCACACGAGCCGTGGAGACCTTGAGGTTTTCAAGCACCGTGCAAGGTCCGTGTGCTGCAGTGGCTAGATCAATTGTAAGGTTGGATACACGAGAAGAATAATAATAATAATAAGAAGAAGAAGAGGAAGAAGAAGTAGAAGCAGTAGAAGAAGTAGAAGAAGAAAAAAAAAGAAGAAGAAGAAAAAAGAAGAAGAAAAAAAAGAAAAAAAAGAAAAAAAAGGAAAAAAAAGAAGAAAGGAAGAAGAAGAAAGGAAGAAGAAGAAGAAGAAGAAGAAGAAGAAG
>NW_014577704.1:135791-137161 GCF_000485595.1 Priapulus caudatus
GAAGAAGAAAAAGAAGAAGAAGAAGAAGAAGAAGAAGAAGAAGAAGAAGAAGAAGAAGAAATAGAAGAAGTAGAAGCACAAGCATCGTGACGCGTTGACACGTGATCGTACTGAGCGCGCTCTAACAAATTACTAACATAATCTACGCACTTGTGAAAACGTAGGAACATGAATCGTGCAGTTTAACATCAGCAAAGCCAGCAACAATGAACGTTAATAGCTAGGGCAGGCGCCATATTGGAAGCCAATCTAATTCGCTATGAATAAGTAAAAACTGTTGAGCGAAATGGAATTTTAAATGGATTCGAGACATTGTGGCGGCGTTGCGAGGCTGCAAAAACATGCCATTACCTGACATTTGGTATAGCTAAAATGCTGCTGCCGCCGCAGATTCGCATTTACGGTATAACACCATTTGTGGTTTTCCCATTCAGTATGCTCGCACGCACGCACGCAAGCACGCGCACACATACGTCATCATGCACGCACACACGGACGCGTGTACACGCTCAGGCGCACGTACACGAACGTGTACACACACACGGGCACGCAGGCACGCACACAACACACGCGCACGCACGCACACACGCCTGCGCACACGAACACGCACACAACGCACGAACACACGCGTGGACGTACACGGAGACAAATCAATGCAAGAAACTGCAATCTCGAGCCTTCAATTATGCCGTTTCCTGTCAGAATTTTCGCCGGAAATGACGGCAGAAAATTTTATCACCAGACACGCTGTTTGTCATTCAACAATCGCATGTTCGTAAAAAAGAAAGAAAATGTTCTTGATGCATACGGGCTAACTAATATATTCATATAAAAAAAAGATGAGAAATAAGCAGGACTGAACGGGCAGTTAGATAGAAACTATCAACGTATTCGACAACTATTAGGCATGGGAGCAGTGAGAACACATTCATAACTAGAGCACTCGGAGAGCACAGACCTCCGCCAAGGCAGCTGAATTCTCTCAATGTTAAATTTTTCATTAATTGGATCCGGATTAGTGCGAGCGTGCAGGTGGGGGAGGACTGTGGTTGGCCCTTAGACTGTGGTTGCGTGTTTGTAAGTCTACAGCCAGCGCCCCTAGCGGAAGTAAACTGAAACGTGCATAGTAACACACACACAAACCAACACTCAATGGCACGCCGGTGAAAACATAACCTCCGCCACGCCCCTGGCGGAGGTAATAAATCATCACAACTGATTGCCAAGGTTCGCACGGTGGATTCGCAGTGTGATCAGCAATACAACAATATAACAACACAACAACACAACAATACAACAACACAACAATACAATAACACAACAACACAACAACACAACAACACAACAACACAACAACACAACAACACAAC
>NW_014577704.1:138050-143102 GCF_000485595.1 Priapulus caudatus
CAAAAATCCATATGACCACTATAATACAACATCGATACACAGATACACAGATCGATGGGATACACAGCCCTTTGAAATCATCCCACTACACAACAACCTTGAAATACCAAAATACGCAATAAATACAATGGAAGAAAATAGATATCATAACATCACTGAAAAAAAACAAATTCCCCAGGAGTACGTAGCTCCATCCACAACGAATATCACTAATGACCATATGCCTTCAATGCATGTGTGCGCACACATACATCGAAACCCAGGTCACTCGTAATACCCCTCTCCTCAAGATCTTTAAACAACCCTGCCATTATATATGCCATGTTCCTAACTAAATATACTCTGCCGTATTCAGCGTCACATCTTTCCCAAAATAACATCATCTGTGCTTGCCATTACCGCGTCGCCAGCCCTCTATAGTATCCAACTATACACCTGTGCATAACTATATATCATACGGTTATCTACTGTGCCTTCATTATGGCGTGACTGAACGAATCCTTATATCGTTCAGGTACGCCCTACTCCCTAGTATCTTAGGGTGCTTACACATCGAGCGTATCTATATCCCGTGCTCCCTGACACGTTATGTGGAGGATTCCCAGCGTATATATGCTGTGACAAAAATCCCCCGTAGTCCTTCTCTAGGACCGTTTATACGCGACTTGTCTTTACAGAGACATAACTTTAGCCGCGTATGCTAACCTCGTTTCCATGCGTTAAACGTGACGCATGATACGTTCGCGTAAGGCCCTCTTCGCCCTTTATCACACGCGTGCCACGGCTATCTATCCTAGCCCGTGTAACGCTCTCTATACCTTATGCACCCTATAACGCGTCTATTGTGGCACAAACCGTCCGCACTCCACTTACATAAATATGCAACAGGCAATCTCGTCAGTATACTTAGCAATCAGGCGACAGTAAACAGCGTTAGCACAGCGAAATTTATACTAGGAAAATTGCAACACTTACCACGGCATTATATATCTTCCTCTTCTTTCTTCCAGCTTCTTCTCTCGGCTTCCGTTGCTCTGTCTGCTCCAGCGTCTCGGCATTGCCTTCTTTCCTTCCGTCTCTCCCTCTCTCTCTTCTTCTGTCTCTCTTGCTCTCTCGTCCGCTCTCCTTTTATCTCTCTCCAATCTTCTTCTTCCTTCTCCAGTTTTCTTCCGTGGCTCCGTGGCTCGCACACACACACAAACGCGAGCGCGCGCGCACGCACGCACGCACGCACGCACACACATACATACGCACACGCACCCCCAACTCACACACACACACACCTCTGTCGTACATGGCTGCCACCTTCTCGCTCACGAAGCCGCGTCATTTCAAACTGATCGATGATTCATGTGATCTAATATATAACCGCGACAGTCTCATACGTCACGGGCTGACGTTTATATCCGGCCTCGCGGCCATGTTGATAATCACTGTTCACGTCTTCCAGGGGGCGCTCGCGACGTAAAACTCCCCACCGCAGAAGAAAATCAGCGCGCGTGTAAAGTTAGTTAAATTATAAATTTACCATGTTTAGTTAAGTTTATCAGGTTAGTAGTGATTGACGTATACACTACGTGAGCGGTGCGGCGCGTCTCTCTGTGTCCCGTGTTCGTCCCAACATGCATCCGAAACGTTCTAGTTGATTTCCGATTCGAGGTTCAAGGACGACTCAAGGTCGTCGACAACACGTCGACTCGGTAGTGCAGCCGCTTACGGACGGTAACGGTGTTACACACCTCCGCCTTACATGAGTCTCATCAGGTTTCACGCATGCCTCAACGCTTTACATATGTCTCAATATACCTCACAGCATGCTTAAAGGGATCCTTTACTCTTGGTACTAGGGTTATTTTCAATTAATTTAGGTTAAAATTACGCTACATAAAAAGTTTCATGGTTCAATCACCATTAGAAATATTTTCTAGTATGATTACAACGACGGTGGCGCCACTCAAAGCGCACGATCTGAAAGTTGCGCAGAAGGGCTACAGACCGAGGGTGTTTCTTATTTATAAATTTAAAAGCAAAAGGATTGTAATATCTTATAAACAACATATAGTTTCAGTTATAGTATAGATAAATTTGTCCTAAAATAAACATCGTTCGGTTAAATAGCGTTTAGGTATAATTATAATTGCACCTTTGTCATGAGCCCTCGGTCTGTAACGTGCAAAATATATTGGGAAATGCGCAACTTTTTCAGGGTGGCAGCACGGTCGCGGGTGTCAATGGCGTCGTTCAAATTTCGTAGCGTTGATGTATAATTAATTATAACAATTAAATTAGGTATCTGGTAACAAGTACGTGTGGGTATAGACGATTTGTTATACAGTAAGTACAGTTGTATGCAGTAAAATACTAGAGTCTAGTATCCCTTTAAAACCTCTCACCCTCATGTCTCCCACCCCTCCCCCTCTCTTCTCTCCCCCTCTTTCTCACTCGCGCGCTCTCTCCATCACTCCACCCCCTCCGTCTCCCTCTTCATTGCTTGCTCGCTCACTCCCTCTATTCACCCTCCCCTCTCTATCGTTCGCGCGCTCTCTCTCTCTCTCTCTCTCTCTCCTCGCTCTAAGAAATGCACTCTCAAAAGTTTAATCCTCAGCGATTAAAAAAATCGAACCGTGCATGTTTTGGTGGTACGAAAGCTCTACGACATATTAGCGGTACCCCAGAGAGTTGCTGTTACTCAAGAAATAACGGTAAGTGTCGTAAAACTGTAGAAAACACAAGACTGGTTGGAAATTATTTTCGAAATCCTAGCTTTAATCCTTGGTGAGTTATCGCCTGTTGCGATATAACTGTAAAAATCGCCATGTTTTTTGTAGAGAGCGTTTCAGAATATGTATTGCTGCTGCAGCCGCACGCATACTGGCGGCACCACTACGGCACCGCTGCTTATACTTTATGAGCATGCTATTTAAAATATATTACGCAATATGCTGGTAAGGATATTCATCAGGCACTGCACGCACGGTAGATAACGTATTAGTGGTTTAATGCTGTTAAATTTATTATCTCTCAAATAAAATCGTAAATTCGAAACATGAACACAACTTATAATTAGGCCTTAGCTATTAGCGCACGTATTACTGACTATTTCAGTATAAAATTTACCACGAGTTTGTGATATTATGGCATATAAAGTGGCAGAAAAACGCAGCCACATTTGTCGTTGTCGAGACAGCTGCCTTGTAAATGGTGCCACCAGACAAAAGTGCATCTCATTCGGTGATTGTTTCTAGACTGGTACCGCGTCGCTATCACTTTACGCAACTTGCCATGAACAAAGTGGAGGGGCATAATAAGGCGCGTTAAAAGTATAATACCGTTGACACACGGAACTTTCAATGCGCTTTGATGCGCATTGATTCGCTTCCACTCAAGCAACTACGGTAGGCATCATGAGAGTGAGAATAAACACTAAAAAACGCTGAAAAAAACTCGAAATAATCGTTTTAAGTACAGCATCAATGCGCATTATTTTCAGTCCACATACGTAGGTGGATTGAGCAGTTCGCTTACGGTTCGATTCAGTTCTGTTTGGCGGTGTGTCCACGAACACGGTTCTGTTCGGTTTGGGATTAGTCACATGATGAAATCACGTGGTGTTTATACCCAGAATGCACCTCGCTATGACGTCAGGATTTGGAATCTCCTTTTCGCGAACCGTTCTGATCCGTATTCGGTATATGTACGTAACAGAATCGTACAGAAACGAACTGAATCGTATTGGCTTTCGGTGTGTCAACGTATCACATATGAAATCGAATTATGTCATTCGGTTACAGTGCGCATTGATGCGCATTGGTCAATACCGAATTCGGTGAGTCAAGGGTATTAGGAGCGTTCACATGGACGGTTTTAGCCCGAGCCTAATTAGGCCCGCGCCAAATTTGGCTCGAGCCGAGCGTTCACACGGACGGTTTTTCGGGGCCGTGCCGAGTTAGCACGAGCCAATTTGATCCATCCCAATTTGGTGAAAACGTCTGACCAGGCCCGAGCCAAATTTTAGCACCAGCTAAATCGGTAGAGCGGTAGATGCCGCGAGTGTCGAACGTGTACTTCAACGAAATAAAGTCCAAAACAGTATAAAAATTGATCCGGATGTATGTTTTCAAGATTGATAATTGAACTCGGAACGGATGTAAACACTGAATCGTACATAACGCCATCTCGCGACAGACAGTATTCGCTTGCGTACGTGTGAACGCTCCGACTCAAACCGGCCCAAGCCAAATTTAGCCTGAGCCAAATTGAGCCCATTTAGCTCGAGCCAAATTTAGCCCATTTAGCTCGAGCCAAACCATTACCGTGTGAACGCGGTAATAGTCTCTCGCGAGAAGCACACATATAGCACCATCATGCAACCGTAAACAAGGACTAAACACAGGAAAAACTAAATCGCTGCATATTTTGCAAACGCAACGTATTGTGCAAGTGTTTTTCGAGTGCGCTAGCCGACTCGACTGGAAGCAACTGGCTGCAATTCACTGCGACTGCAGAGTGCTTAGGTCGGTCGACTGCGACGCGACTGCCTGCGACTGGCCGCCACTAGTTGCTCGGAATCGAACAGTGGACAACTGGACGCAACTAGTCGCTGCCGATCGCTTCCAGTTGCTCGAAATCCAGTTGCTTCCAGTCAAGCCCGACATAAGTCCCCCTTTAGCCTCACTGTGCCGTCTGTGTAGCCTGACGATTTATGTTACGCGAGTAACACTAGTAAGTATTTCATCGGTCAGCAAAACGTGAGAACGTTCGGGAAGATTGTTTACGGCAAGGATAGCTCGCTTCTCATGCAGACCACAGGCACTTGGAGCGTTTCAATAAAATATAATGCTAAATAAATACGAAATCTCTTTACTACCAAAGTCTTAATGTTTCTCTACTCTCTTTCACCTATTATTGCCGACAATTTCCTGTAAATGCCGTCCAAATGCTCATCTGCAACACACAACACACGCTAGCTGCTGCACACTGACACATAAATATATAGTATATTATATATACTATATTGTATACTATATATATATTAAGTGTAAACGTGCAGCG
>NW_014577704.1:145345-148011 GCF_000485595.1 Priapulus caudatus
ACACAAGCGCGCGCACACACACACTCACACACACACACACACACACGCACGCACGCACGCACACACACGCACAAACACATTTCACTAACGACTGATACTTTACCAAACATTCAAACACCTTTGGGGAAATAAAAATTCATTTAGCCTTTTCATGTTGAACAATTTCTCTACGGGGTTATCGCTTCACAAAATGAACATTATGTCAGAATTGTGCAATACAGACAAGCATGGAAAGCTATATACCAGGGACAATTGTTGGGTTTCACAGGCGTGTGTATAATATATAGTGTTATAGGTTCGTAGAAACTGTATAGTTACACTCATATGACAAAGCTTACACATACTCGCGCGCACGAACAGACGCATACAACATATCCCATCACATACATATACAATACAACCTAACCATATATATACAATACAACCCATATACCATACATATAAAACACCCACTACACCGAAAGTGTCAACAGTAACAATACGATAACAATAACAATACAAGACGGGCGTTACGGAGACTTACCCACATACTGAGGTCCTGTTCGGCGTCGCTAGATGGCGTTGCCGAACGTTGGATGGAGGTGGATGGCGATTGGTCGGCTCGCGGGTTGTCCCGGGCAACGACAAGCTCGACGAGTCCGTGGGCCTGCTGAAGGATTGCTATGGCCTGCTGATGCGAGATGGCCGCATCTAGGGGCTGTCCATCTATGGCCAGGATCTGGTCTCCTTCCTGCAGCCTTCCATCTCTAAAATAACAAGATGTCCGCCGTGTTACAGCCAATTCTCGCAACAACAACAACAACAACAATACCAACACAACTTTGAATGCTTATTCTTCGCCTTCTCCCTCCCAGAGTCCCAAGATGACCACCACATTACAGTCAATTTCGTAACTTTCAAATTCGACTTTCGGAATACCAACAACACAAATTTGAATGCTTATTCTTCTCCTCCCAGAGTCCCAAGATGGCCACCATTTTACAGCCAACTTTCGCAACAACAACAACAACACCATCAACAACAATACAAATTTAAATGCTTATTCTTCTCCTTATCCCTTCCAGCGTCCCCCTCGTATCTGCAAAGTGTTAGCGTATTCAATTAAGCGCAGATGTAGTGGAGATATGTCCAGAATCGAATCTATTGCATATCTATATAGAGAGGGTTTCCGCTGAAGTTAATTACGACAATTACTATAAACACACTACTGTGGATATATAAGGCTAATTTCCCGACACAACGTTATATATAAAACATTGAACCACTGTAGAAAAATTTAACCTCTTTGTTTCATCTACGTACTGCACATGAAAACTGTTACCATGGCAGCAGCAACGCGAAACATGACTATAAACGAGGGGATAATGAATAGGCGTTGGGGGAAACTGAAACCCTATTCAGAGCTCTTCGCTCAATTATTTACGCACTTGGCAAACGATGAACCGTCTTCCGTTGCGTTACTATAATGAGGATAATGCATACGTGTAACCCTTAATCACGAAGAATGAATTGGTCGTTATTTAGAATGGAAGGTCACGAAAATCAATGCTTCGACCGTTTCTTAGCCTATCGCTATGCATTTCCATTCGAGACGGTAAAGTATCGCATGATGCTCCACTGATGTGCTTAACCACATGTCTAGTAACAAAGATATATACCTCTACTGCATGTAGGTCTACGTCACTGCGGTAAACACTGCGTCTGGTGTATTTTTGGTAGTACTGGTTATAGAGTGCGACTGGAGATAAGATCAAAAGCCCAAAATAGGTTCTAGTGGTTTATATTCGAGGGAATCTATCTTTTTGTTTACCTTTCGATCATTACTAACATATGAATGCATGAAACAGAAAGACCATAGCAACTTGCTTTGTACACTAGTCTAAAAATGTTTGCTGGTATGGACAGTATACCCGTCTGTACCTGTACCTGACACCACTTGTGCATCATTAACAACTCTCTATCTCTGGTACATTCATACCAGTAGTCTGCACGGGGTTTAAATGACGCTCAATATTCATGTTAGATCTATATTAGTATACTAAACAAGATCATCTATGCTAACTCAATATTCAATATTCAACGAAGATGCACGCGTGAGTGTGCTGTTTGGGTTGTCATGGTAATGATAAACCAGGGCATGCTTATCACAGCTGCACACTCATTAGATAATCCACTTTCATTTCAGGCGGAAACCGACATAGTTTAGGCAATTTATTTCCTATTTTAATTCTCAATAATGAAAGTATGCCGCGGGTAATTCGATCTAGACATATAAAACCTATTATTTATTCAGTCGCACGAAAAATATCACAGTCAGTCATTTCACGCTTAATTGCACAAAGACAACAGGCGCCGTGAATAGAGCGTTGTGCAAGTAGGGTCGTGTGTATGTTGCAGATTTGCCGTCCTACTGTCAAATCATCATAAATGCTTCCCCCTTATAATTATCTAACAACGCCTCGGTCATATCTTCAACTCTTTCTTCCTCTCCATCCCTTGCCCCTCTTTCTTCCTCCCTTCCTCTCCATCCCTTGCCCCTCTTTCTTCCTCCCTTCCTCTCTCACCCTCCAGCTCTCTCTCTCTCTCGCGCTCTCTCTCTCTCGCGCGCGCTCTCTCTCTCTCTCTCTCTCTCTCTCTCTCTCTCTCTCTCTCTCTCTCTCTCTCTC
>NW_014577704.1:148417-150366 GCF_000485595.1 Priapulus caudatus
CCCCTCTTTCTTCCTCCCTTCCTCTCCATCCCTTGCCCCTCTTTCTTCCTCCCTTCCTCTCTCACCCTCCAGCTCTCTCTCTCTCTCGCGCTCTCTCTCTCTCGTTCGCGCGCTCTCTCTCTCTCTCTCTCTCTCCCTCTCTTTTTTTTTCTCTCTCTCTCTCTCTCGCGCGCGCGCGTGCGTGCGTGCGTGTGTGTGCGCGCGTGCGTGCGTGCGTGTGTGTGTGCGGGCGTGTATGCCTGCGTGCGTGCGTGTGTGTGCGTGTGTGCCTTCGTACACACCCTGAATAATAATTACAATTTGCATAGTCATGCGGCCAGACTGGAGACTGTGGGAATATGATGCAAAGAGCAAAATCTATAAGAGCAAAAAATACTAACTACAATTGAGAATTATTTTTACAAATGTCGCCATGTTCCGCATTTTCCGCCAATACGTGAACGGGTACGTGAAGACGGACGCGGTGACCGGACGCAACCGTCGCTATCCGTCTGTAAATCGGCCGACGTTTATAGATACATACTCGCCGGCAGCGAGGATAAAACAATACGAATTTTAGCTTTAACACCACCGAAAGCTGTTTTCCAGGCCAGCTAGCGATCGTAAATCGAAAAAGGACTAGCCATCAAAGATGCTTCAATATCGGAGCACATAGAGCTCGGGCGGCCGTAAAGTTTTCCTACACCGCGGCTTTATGGCGTTTAATCATGGTCTGGCAGCGTGCTGCGGAGTGGATGGTAAACTGCGTTATTGGCTGTAAATCATTTTGCTGTTGATATTACATTTCGGATCGATGCAGACAAGGATGTTGCTAGTCGGCGTTTAGCCGGTGCCTTTTTTTTAACGTCAATATTACGATAGAGAGTTTTCCCGTCGCGTGCTGGGCGCGCAGCGACAACGCCCTGCCTATAGCGTCCGCCGCCGACGGCGACGACGACGACGACGACGACGACGACGACGACGACGCATATATCAAACGAGCGGATGTAGATTTTACGGCTTACCACATTAATGCATTCGCATTATATTAAAATAATTGATTTCCCCATTTGACGACCGACGAATTATGAATGGAACGCGAAAGCGCAGCGGGAATATATATAATAGAAGGCACGCGTGCAGTCCAGTCAGCCTACACCCCACTCCCACCGCATCCGTTCTTGTGCATCTGACAGAGTGAAAAGTAGCGGTGTAGCATGACCGTGTGGTATACTTCCCCCCAATAGCAAACGTTCCCCCCATAATGTGATGCTATATGTATACGATGGTACACGGGCAGACAGCCAACCAAGCACGCGAGCTTGGAGCACAGCGATCACGAGCAACACGAGTTCGCTACAAGATTCATCGCTAGGGAGCAAACAACAGTTTCAACTTCAATACAATAACGTCAAGCGTTGCGAAACGAGACAGCTATACGTGCGCGAAACTCACGCTAGATGGCGCCTAGCGCTGTCACCGACCTCCTAAAGGCCTGTCTCCACACACGCGGCACGGCATGACACGGCACGGCATGGCAAAACACCGCGCCGTTGTCGTGCCGTGCTTCCGTCTCCACATGCACGGTTTGCAGTTGAACGGCTGCACGCTAGAACGTTGCCGGGCAGCGCCGTGGCTGTGATTGTGTTTGCTCATTGTGTTTCCACAGCGCGAAACGAGAGCATTTTTAACGCTTCCACCTATAGTATACCAAGTCTGTACAAAGATGAACGGTTCTTTGTCTTCGTCCTCGTCATCGTCCGATGAAGATGACGAGGTTTTGTTACTGGCATTAGCAGTGAATAGAAAAAGAAAAAGAAAGTAAGCTCTCCTATCTCGATCCAAACATTCTCGCGTCTTTGCACATCTTTGTAGTTCTTGCTGCCGACATCGTACAATTCTGGGTGATTTTGAACGAGTAAAATTAGTTGCTCATCAATGTTTACCTCCTCCATGATTCTGCTGCTATG
>NW_014577704.1:153556-154760 GCF_000485595.1 Priapulus caudatus
AGCAGCAGCAGCAGCAGCACCAGCAGTAGCAGCAGCAGCACCACCACCAGCAGCAGCAGCAGCAGCACCAGCAGCAGCAGCAGCAGTAACAACAGCAACAGCAGCAGCAGCAGCAGCACACGAAGAAATATAATCGTGGCTTCTCACATGCGCTCTCACACACGGGGAGCTGCAATGTAACGTATGACAGACAACCCACTGCACTGTGTTTCCACGTACGCACGCGATGCCGAAAACGCATGACTCGGCAGCTGAGATAAAAAATCGCAACGGAATTAAAAATCCATAATAATAATAATAAAAATATAATAAATCTAAAAGGGAGCAGATATAGCATATCGGTGGCTATACATACATCCTGCATACATGTATAATGAGCCGACGCGCTACCATGCAGACTGTGCAAAGATTAAGAACATTCCCTCTGACCTTCCAATCATCGCCGCAGACGTCGCCACACGACAGACGGATGAAGGCTCCCCCGGATGTTGGTGATATCGAAGCGCATTATATAATAGGATCTTACCGTAATACCTCCGTGTACTATATATAATATATACCGTTATATAATATATATAATATATGATATATACTAATATATGTGTGTAATATATACTATACTTTATGTACACGAGTAACACACTGATTAAATTACTGTAGGAGGGGATTATAGAGTATAGGATCTTACCATAATACCCCATGTACCATATATAGGCCTACTATACTTTAGGTATACGCGCATAACACACCAACTGTTATATTAACGTAGGTACTCTGGCTGAAGGGGTCGTTGTCGTATATGTACCCGAGTATAGTACCCGATGTGTCGGCGAGTATGTCGCCTACGCCTACTCCCAAACCGTAACCCTAACACCCTAACCTTAACCCTAACCATATCGAATAGTTACCTCGGGTACATATTATACGCCATTATACGACAACGACCCTTCGTGCGGTAATCGGTGCGTACTAATGCACGGACGCGAGCCTCTAACATCGGTTACTACTCCGCTAAGAGCCTAAGATGCTACGACAGAAAGGCGACAGAAAAGATGACGAAGGTGCAATAGAAGGAACAACAATAGAAATGAAAATACGCTACGGTCTTCTCTTATCTCTTTCTCTTTCTCTCCCTCTCTCTCTCTCTCTCTCTCTCTCTCTGTCTCTGTCTCTGTCTCTGTCTCTGTCTCTGTCTCTGTCTCTG
>NW_014577704.1:154785-164317 GCF_000485595.1 Priapulus caudatus
GCTTAGTTGGTGTTTTCGTAATAAAACGGTCGGAGTTAAGGACCGCATGTTCCAATTCGTTTCCTTCCAGTAACTATTCATCCAACTTGGGCGCAGGTCTTCTCATTCGACGCGCCCGGGGACCTCCAAGGGGTGTATGTTATGGACACATAGGGAGATAAACGCTTAAGGTCAGTCGGTTTCATATTGCAATTGTGGCGTGTTTTTGACCATCTAAATTCCAATGGATAATATTCATGACGAGGGTAAGAAACCGGGAAGCCGCGTGATAACAGAAGCATAGATTTAAGACAACAATTTAGCGCTTTTCAAGAAGCGCAAGGGGCCCCGGCATCAGTGGGAGAAACAGGAGGGCACATGGAAAAGTTCAAAAGGGGCCGCGGGTAACAATTTCAAACTTTTGTTTAAACAGATCTATTTAGAGAGCCGCGACCATTTACATAAGAACCGTGCGTGTTCTTAGGCCTGATAAACGCGTATTTTAAAGTTAGATGATTATTCTTAAACGTTTTTTTTCAGCTGTTTTTGCATTTGCATGGAGAGGGACCTTAAAGATTAGTAATAAAAAAGAAAGGAGGCACAGGTAAATGAAAAAGAAAGACAGCGAGGCTTCAACAATATCGATGCAATAGACGATGGCCGGAATCGCCCCCGCCAAGACGTGCCCTTTCATCATGTCCGCCAGATCGCCTTGGACATCTTTGCCAAGTGTCTTGCCCAAATCGGCGGTTTGGGTCAAGCGGGCCCCACCAAGAAGGCCACTGACACCCCTGCTTCTGCTAATGCCGCTGGCACGTTCGCTCGGTTTTCACCGCACTGAAATGCCTTTGGAACAACAATACACATGCCAGCAAAATAAGTTTCAGATACGTGTAGTCCCTCCGTGGTTGTGCCAAACAAGGCTACAACACCACATTTAACTTCGCACCCAACCCACACACCACCAGCACTCCCAAAACACACCACACACCACCACAACCACACCTCCCCCCACCTCGGAGCCCCCCTCTTTTTTGTTTTACAATTTTTCACGCCGTTGGTTTTATTTTGTAGTATTTTTCTTTATGATTCGTTAAGTTGGTGACGTTATAATTATCACGCACGGATAAGATCAAGTCATCGGCCGACTTCGTATGGCATCCGTATCTTGTATTGACATCTGCAAGCCCATGTTTTCGGAAAAGAAGGAGCGCCGAAACACATTAGGGTGTGCACACACCGATATTAGAACTACACTACAACTACTCAGACAACCGTTTCTTACCCCACACACACTACACCCTCACATGTATGGACTGAAGTTCAACTGACACGGTATGGCATCAGCACGTTCACAGTTCTGAGACGAGCATGCGCGCCCAGGCGGCTAGCGCAGGTCTTCACTCTGCGCACGGAGCCTTTCCGCTCGTACACCTACATAAGCCCTAGAGAGAGAACTCAAGTTTAAGTAATCGAACTCTAATTTTGAGACACACTGCCAGGTCGCCTTGTTTCGTGAGCGCTCTTGGACATTCTTGTCTAGTTCGAAATGCAATACACCACAACCGCACTTTTTAATATTAATAAAGATACTACATGTTGAGGACCCTGAACTTGGAAAAAAATCTATGTTCTTTTATATTATCTTTGGAGGGAACCCACGTGGAATTGTGGTTTCATTTGGGGTTCAAACCGCGGCGGTAAAGGCCCACCATTTTTTTATCATTGAGGGTTGGGTATTTTTTTAAGCCACAGGACAATCTTTGTTGGTTGTTGTTTGACTCGGCTAGGCGGGTTTTAAAACCGTAAAAAAAAAAACATATAACTGTATACTTTTTTACGGTCAAGATTCGATGTATTAGAACGGCGGTAAGTTGGCAAAACATTCTGTTAGTATATGAAAGTGCCCTGATGTGTGAAAAATATGTGAAGCTGCACGAACGAGGTCTCTTCTAATCTATCCAACTAGAAGCACTAGCCTGCCACTGCATGTCCACTAATGAGCCGGGCATCATGCACGTCACCTAAACTACAGCTTACACTGCATCTCTCACCGCGATCGCATACGTCCGGCCGGCCGGAACTCCAGCAAAGATGCGCGCAGGGTGCCCCCGGCGATAGCCGTACACTAGCTATGCGGCGACGCCGCACCCCGGCCCGACGTGCCAGCGCCTATTAACTCGGCTGCAATTACGCACGGGGGTGCCGGAAATGGCGAAATAAACATGTTATACTATGTGTTTATTTTTTTCTTTTCGTCGCCCGCCCCGACTCGACCGAGCGGCCCCCCGCCGGCCCCAGCGATAACGATGGACGGGCCAGATAACTTGTTTGTTTAATAATATTATTATTTCCTGCCCGGCTCTAATTTAGTGCCTGCTTTATATACCCCAACAACCCCCCCCCACCCCCTCGCGGCCACCACCCCCCCTCCGATCCACCACCGAAGCCCTCTTGAAGATTTGTGACTATGATTCGGTCGGTACGGCCGCTGTGTCATTAAGCATTTGGACTCAACTTTGTGGCGGCAGACACCGGGACCCAATTACCTTATGCCATCTCGGAATCTGTCGTAAGCCCACCCCCACAAACCCCTCAAACGGTGGATGTCTCACACTCAGACTACAAGCAACGTGGGACGCTTGCGGTTCGGACCTGGAGTTTTCCCAGGGAAAGAATTCTGGGAAAACAATGGATGAGGTCGTTGATGTCAGATGACACATACTCACATCATAACGGAAATGGTTTGAGGTAACACGCGCTAATGTTCCCCCACAACGCAAACACCACTGCACTTTGAAAAAACAACACCCTACGACCATTTTACAAAAGAAGTTATCTACGACCAGACTGCCGCACGTCCGACACTCACCACAATCAAAAAACAATAAAACACAGATCCGTTCCCTCTACCAAATAACACTCCACTACGACGTACAACCGGTAACCCGAATCGATAGCCCCGTCGACATTTAAACTCGCGATTTTTAGAGTAGGATAAAACAATGCGTTCTCGAATCCAATTTATATTGTGACAGGCATAAGGCGGCAAAGTAGCATTCACGGACGCGCAGCCGTCGCCTATAGAGGCACGATTCACTGATTATTGCAAATTCGTGAATTGCGAGGGCGAACATGGTCGCAGTGTCGTGCGGCATGATGTCGTCAGTTGTTTGATGCTCCTCTTTCCTCCCCTCCCCTCCTCCTCCCTCCCTTTCCTCCCCTTCCCCCGTGCAGCGGTTACTGTTCTCGGAATACAGAAATTACGCATCGAATTAAAAATATAAGCGATTTGTAGCACGCGCGCGCGCAGAGCGCACGCTTGTATATATATATACAATATACTATCGGGAAAAATGTCGCGGGATGGGTCTATAATTTGTGCGTCTGTGTGTGTCTCTGTGGCTCCTGTTGCAGCACGCAAGACGCAGCATAATTTATAGAAATCGCGGTACTTTTTCCGTAGTATATATGTAATATATATAACATACATATTCACGCGCTACGCGTGAGTAACCTATACATCTCGCTCTGTGTTGTACGTAAATCTTCCTTTCCTGTCTGCCCAGCGTAAATAAATAAATAATGAAATAAATAAATTAAATAAATATTATATATATAATATTTATTTTATTATATATATATTATGTAGAGAAGGAGGAGTAGCGAGAGAGAGAGAGAGAGAGAGAGAGAGAGAGAGAGGAGAGAGAGAGAGAGAGAGAGGAACAGAGACAGGACAGAGACAGAGACGAGACAGGACAGAGACCGAGACGAGAAGAGCAGAGACAGGACAGAGACAGAGGACAGAGACAGAGACAGAGGAGCAGAGACAGAGACAGAGACAGAGACAAGAAGAGCACGAGAGCATTGTCGCGTCGCAAACTCACGAATTTGCAATGATCAGTGAATCGTTGCCTCTATAGGCGACGCTGCGGTCGCGCTGAATGCTATTTGCCGACGTTATCCTGTCACATTAGCTAAATTGGATTTTCGAGAACGATTTTTTTTCCTACCTAAAAATCGCGAGTTTATAATGTCGACGGACGAACGGACGGACGAACCGATGGATGTATGAAGGACGGACGGACTGATGGATGTCGGACGGACGCACTCTGCGTAATAACGTCGTTTTAAAACGCGAGTTTTGTCTTTCAAGGGAGGGTTTGCGGGGGAACGAATAGCGGTGCTACCTCAAACTAACCATATAATCGTTAGTACATCGACATCACAACCTCATCCATCCCAGAATCTTCCCTGGAAACTCATTTCATAACGAGCGTCACGTTCCTAGCAGCAACCATCAGCGTTGAGTGCGTACTACAGATCGAGATGGCAAATGGCGGCCGCAGCACAAGTGGAATTCACTTAGTACACACGCGGCCGTAACCGCACCGCACACAAAGCTTTCAACATCTTCAAACACGGACTTCTGTTTGACGATATGGGGGGGGGGGCTAGATTGAATTTGCTTCAATTTTCACATCACATTTCTATACTAACAGAATGATGCCAACCATTACCGTTCTAATGAATGAATCTGACAAAACAACTTTTTTTTTTTTACCCTACCGAGTTAACAACAACAACAAAAATTCTGTAAACCAACAAGATAAAAAATGGTGGCCTTAGCGGTTGACAATAACCACAATCACGTGTCAAAAATAATCAAATGTATTATATCGTTTTATTATAACGAACAACATGCATAAACTCAAATGCATGCAGGCAATTATTTCAATATCGTTGAAATTTTCTCGCATTTTGAGTCTCTTGCTTTTGGTCTCATCTTTCGACGTAGACGCATCATTTAGATGAAGGGTGGGGAAACTGCGGCCCGCGGGCCACATGCGGCCCTCTACGGGGTTATGTGCGGCCCGCGGAATCCTGCAGCAAATAAAAAAATAAAAATATAAAAATAAAAACAATATAAAAATCAATACATTTTTGTGAAAGTCAACATGCTTGTGCTTTAACCGAGGCTGACTTTTTCAGTGTCATACAGATCAGTGTTCTATTGTCTCTGGTTTGCCTCTACAACGCCATTTCAGCTAATTATGGTCCAGAGATGGCGCCCTTGAGGCGAAACGCACGTATTATCTTACAGCGCACCGCCCGATTTTAAAAGGTGCGGCCCTTTGACTTTTCATGGCCCACTGATGCGGCCCTCGCTTTGAAAAGTTTGCCCACCACTGATTTAGATGAAACACGCACAACTGTGTAGCTTCTCCGTTCTACATACACAGCCGCATGAGAGCCGCAGAGATCGACTGATATAGTCATTACACCGTTTGATACTATCATGAACCTATGAATTTTGAATTTAAAGTGATTACGTCACCGTAAATCGTAAAGGTAAAAAAAATTATGTCCACTTTTTCGCAAAATGTAAGTGATTCTGGTCACTTGTTATGGTTAAATTGCTGCATTATACTATTTTGCTATTCCGTTCGATGTGAACAAACACTCGTGACTCATACATAGCCCATAGCAAGTATAAAATTTTAATGTCGTGATCAATAATATAGCAAATCGTTCAGGTTTTTTTGAATTTTTTACTCAGGTTTTTACTCCGTATATCTCGCTCTCTTTCCCTCTCTCTCTCTCTCTCTCTCTCTCTCTCTCTCCCACCCCCTCTCTCTCTCTTCGCTCTCAGGTGCGTCGCTATACCACTCGCCGCGAGTCGAATTTTATCAACCAACTCGCCGCGATAAGACGCAAAATGACTTAGCGTTCGCGCGAGATTCAAAGTGTACTTATGATTTCCTATTCAAGTATTTTATGGAGGATTTGCTACGAGGGCATTTTCAGCAGCACCATCTCTGGGATTTACGGCGTTGTTCATCCCGGAACAGGGCAACACAGCAATAATATATATATATATATATATATTATATATATATATATATACTATAGTATATATAGTCGTGATTTCTATGCTTTTTCATAATGTAATATTCCTATGGCCTTTCTCATATGCGGATCCGGAGCATTTCTATTCGACCACGGTATAAAGTACAACAGTAAACGGTGTGTGCGAAGAAATATTTCGTAATTTCAGTATAGCGGATGGAGTTAGATGGAAGTCGCGTCGCTGAAGTCTTATGAAGGCCAGAAAGTCGTAATGAGCAGAAATAATCGCTCTCTTGCTCCGCTCTCGCCTGTCGCTTCGCCCCTTTCCCTGTCTCTCCTCCTCTCCCCTGTCGCCTCCCCGCCGTTCCTGTCTCTCGCCAATTTCGGCCTGTCTCTTTGTCTTCTCTCCTCCCCTCCTTCTCTCTCTCCCTTTCTCTCTCCTCTCTCGTCCTTCCAGGTTCTCTCCCTCACCCCTCCTCTCGTCTTCCCTCCTCTCTCTCTCTCTCTCTGTCTCTCTTTCTCCCCTCCTATCTCTCTGTCTCGCCCCTTCCTCTCTCTCGCTCTCTCCTCTTCGGCTCTTCGTTTCTCTCTTCTCTCTTCTCTCAGTCCTTTCCTCTGCTCTCTCTCTCCCGCTCTTTTATTTCCTCTCTCCCCTCTCTCTCCTGCGGGCGCGTCCTCTCGTCTCTATCCCTCTCTTGTTCTCCCTCCTCTCTCTCTCCCCCTCCTCTCTCTCTCTTACTCATTCGTCTACGCTCTACGCGCGCTATCTATACGCATGCGCGTATTTTAACTCTATACGCTACGGTGCAATAACGATGACGTGTTGCCACAGATACGACGGTTTCATATATTGGTCGTACAATTCTGCTGCCTTACTGATGACTGCGAAGCTTGCATGTTCACATGTTTTTGCAATGTTCGCGTGTAAGCTACACGCGCTTCGCTTCACGTCACACACCAGTCGGCACCCGACAGGGTCTGCAATCCGAATCAAAAATATATTTTTCATGAAAAAGAACAATTAGAAGGCGTCCCAGACATATATTCTCGTCTCGATACCCTCGACCGGGCCCGATTGTCTTTGCTTAAAAATAATTGGTCAGTAGTTTGTATCAGGTCAACTAAAAATCATGCGAGTACAACGGCGAGCGAATCGACTTCGTTTAGAATTAGTCGGTACAATATATAAATATCATGTCAACGAAACCACCTTAATATCCGAAGCGATACATAACAAGTTAAGCACGACCGCTTGATTATTACGAACAGGATAAAAAAAAATTAATCTCTTACCCAGTCGAGCCTGGCTTTACTGCCTTGTCAGTAGTCAGACAACACGATCTGCTTAATTCATAATCGTTACATTTCCCTTTTATAGCGATGCTTGCTTTAATGCTGCTATCCGCACCGCCCAACGTGTATAGGTAGGTAGGTAGGTGGTAGGTGGGGGGGGGGTAGGTAGGTGTAGGTAGGTAGGTAGGTACGGTAGGTAGTGGCAGGCAGGCAGGCTAGGCAGGCAGGGCAGGCAGGCAGGCAGGCTAGACAGACAGGCAGGTAGGAGGCAGACAGGCAGGCAGGCAGACAGGCAGACAGGCAGGCAGGCAGGCAGGCAGACAGGCAGACAGGCAGGCAGGCAGGCAGGCAGGCAGGCAGGCAGGCAGGCAGGCAGGCAAGCAGGTAGGTAGATAGGTAAGTACGGTTGCTATACGGTGTAATTTTGATTGACAATCTGACATGGAAATGGACGTGAATTTGTAAAGTCACTGCTACTCGACACTAGCAAGGAGTTAAGTTTCGCATTAACGTGCCAGCGAGTGTGTGATTGTCGCTGTTCCAACTTTAAAGCGACGTTAAGACCACGTTTAAATGCATTCTTGTTTGCTATAAGGCGACTCGGCGTGAGGGAGGGCGGTATTGTTGTGATAGGAGGAAGAACTATCTCATGCACGCACGCACGCGCACACGCACGCACGCGTACGCACTAGGATCGAGTTGTTGCTGTTTATGACTTCATGCTTGGTTGAAACTAATTCACTTTAGGAAATCTAGTTTAAAATTGCAGCCGACATTTTTGTTGAGTCGGCACGGCGGCGGTAGCGGTAAACAGGGAATCACTTTATCGACTGTGCATAGTTGCTTTGATGATGAACGCGCCACACGCAATTTGCAAACCGTCGCGTGGGACACGCTCAACATTCATTTGTCATTTCTCCTCCCCTGTCTCCCAACGCATCCTCCTTCTCCTTCTCTCCTCCTCCTCCTCCTCGCCTCCTTCTCTAATCCTCCTCCTTCTCCTCCTTCTCCTCGCCTCCTTCTCCTCCTACTCCTCCTCCTTCTCTCCTCCTCCTCTTCCTTCTCCTACTCCTCCTCCTCTTCCTTCTCCTCGTCCTGCTCATGGCCTCGCTCGAATTGCGGTCAGGGGATTACAGTCATCCGGGGGAAGCTGCGACAAAGGCCACGTGCCATATGGCATTTTAAAGATCAACAGCGGTTTGCAAATCAGGCCAATTGAGTTTCGCAGCAACTCACCTCATCTATCGCAGCAAATCGTCCTCGCTAAATCCGCACTTGCATGTGAGCATCGATGCACTTAAGCCGTGAGCATCTTCTTCCCGCTGTCTGCTTGTAACGTGATTTCGCCCAGACCTAATGTCTGCACTCACTAACCAAATTAGGACTCACCCCCGCCTAGCAGCGAACTTGCTCTTCCGCTATATGTTATAGTATAATACGCTGTGTCGCGTTCAATTAGTGCTTCGGGCGTCTTCCATTTAACTACGCGCCTAGATACATGAGTGTGTGTATACGCGTGTGTGTTACATGAGAAATTGTCGACAGTACTGCTCTACTGGGTCGTGTGCATCACTCGTCACTCACGAGACATGCGCATGCGCGCGATTGCTGCGACACCGCTTTGGAGTGAATCTTTTTGGAGAAGCCATGACGTGGCAACCTTGAGACATTAATTAAAACACCTTTTGTTCGCAGCAAGCCGCCCCGTGATTCAAGGGTTAGTCATCGTGTAGGTGAAAAAAATTCAATTTTCCGCGCGCAGGGTATGGGGGCGTACGCATTTAATTAACTAATGAATACGATTTCTTTCGGGTTTTACAAAAAATCGTAAAAAAAATCGTTCGACGTGATTTCCTCCGTTAGGTCGGGTTACGAGTCAACAAGAAAGCTTTTAAAGGCACCTTAGGCTATACCGCAGCAACCCTTTGTGAGTGCTGACTATTGTGTAGCATTGTTGCTATAGAGGTTAGAGAGAAAGAGAGAGAGAGAGAGAGAGAGAGAGAGAGAAGTAGAGAGGAGAGAGAGAGAGAGGAGAGAGAGAGAGAAAGAGGCGAAGAGAAGAGAGCGAGAGAGACGAGAGAGAGAGAGAGAGAGAGCGAGAGAGAGAGAGAGAGAGAGTGAGAGAGAGAGTAGCAATAGTGCTTCTTGGGGTTGGGGTGGACTGTGGTGAGCTTGCTGTGTATATATTGTGCTGTGTAGACACGGGATTGTTTCTGGGACATTTAAAAAAAAGAGAATCTCGTTGGACATTGCCGGACAGGTAAACACGTGACATAAACAAGAGCCGCAGAGCGTCTGGGCTCATCTGAGGTCTGTTGCTAATTATAAGAACGTAAAGATTTCAGTACGCAGGTGCGTAGTTACCGACGATTTGTTTAGGCGGCCGCAAGATATGGCAATGCACGCAGTC
>NW_014577704.1:165708-171368 GCF_000485595.1 Priapulus caudatus
AGAGAGAGAGAGAGAGAGAGAGAGAGAGAGAGAGAGAGAGAGAGAGAGAGAGCGCGCGCGCGAGAGAGAGAAAGAGACAGAGAGAGCGCGGAGAGAAAGAGCACTAACGGAACGGAGAGCAGTCCAGTGTAAAACCTCACCGATGGAATACAAATCCCGGATTATGGTTTTCATATGAGGTTGTCACTCGCATGCAGAGAGCCGCTACTGCGAGGCGAGAATTCGTTTGGAAGAGGAGGAGGACGTGACAAGATCCACAACGACGAAAAGACGCGGACGCTGCTCGCGAAAATACTTATTAGATGGAATTACTAGTCTGTATGATTCACGTGTGATAACAGAATTACAGGCAAACCCTCTGAATCACCAGTACGCGTTCATTTATATTTTTAAGAAGATGGGTACTTTAAGAGACGCCCTGTGGCCCGTTGTCAGAAATTAAATTAGTCTCAACATTAGTCTTAACATTAGTCTTAACATTAGTCTTATCATTAGTCTTAACATCAGTCTTAACATTAGTCTTAACATTAGTCTTAACATTAGTCTTAACATTAGTCTTAACATTAGTCTTAACATTAGTCTTCTGACATCGATTTATGAGCCAGAGTTAATGTTAGGACTAATGTTAGGACTAATGTTAAGACTAATGTTAAGACTACTGTTAAGACTAATGTTAAGACTGATGTTAAGACTAATGTTAAGACTAATGTTAAGACTAATGTTAAGACTACTGTTAAGACTAATGTTAAGACTAATGTTAAGACTACTGTTAAGACTAATGTTAAGACTAATGTTAAGACTAATGTTAAGACTAATGTTAAGACTAATGTTAAGACTGATGTTAAGACTAATGTTAAGACTAATGCTATTGATCACATTCGTGATCGAGAATGAAAAATCCTAGCATACATTACGAGATCCTAGACCCTCTCGTAACTTTAAAACAAATATGTAAATAACGTAATAACAATGAGTTGCAATTATAGTGATATTATGTTTTATATTGATTAGTGAAACCTGTGTTTTTTCATGAAAAACATGTCAAAATTATCTGCCGATCGTGACCAAAACAAACATTTACATATTCTAATTGTTCATGAGTCATGACACTCGCTTTTTGTTTTGCTGTGCAGAATAATGTCTTGCAGTGCTTATGTAAATAAAAACATGCTCATGTCTATTTTTCATTAGTTATTATTTATATGTAATTAACTATCATAACATGCATACATTATTATCCTACGTACAATAAATATATATGACTCTGAGTTTTGTAATCTATTCTCATTCAATCAGCAGCCTTGCGACAGCAAATCATCAAGTTCATGTTATCGTAGGTTTTCTTGTAGCTACGATGCGTTTCTGTCAACACTACTCTCATAACATTAACATTAGTCGTAAAGTGTTATCTTAGCATTAACATTAGCCTTAAATTCACGATGTTTCTGACAACGGGCCCCTAACCTAACCTATATGTCGTATATATAGTTGTTTCTATTATTACGTTTATTGTATGTATTCTATTAACGCACGCGCGCGCGCACGTAAACACGCACGCACGCACGTAAACACGCACGCACGCACATAAACACGCACGCAGATAGGCACGCACGCACGTAAACACGCACACAGATAGGCACGCACGCACACATAGACACATAAACACGCACGCAGATAGGCACGCACGCACGCACGCACGCAAGCACGTAAGCACGCACGCACGCACGCACGCACGTAAACACGCACGCACGCACGCACGCACGCACGCACGCACGCACGCACGCACGCACGTAAACACGCGCGCAGATAGGCACGCACGCACACACAGCGCGGGTGCGTATACAGGTATACCGGTATACAGGTGTACATTACACACGGATTCATCAACTCGCTCCGTAGGAACACAGGCACTTGGAGCGTTTCAATCAAATATAATGCTAAATAAATACGAAATCTATTTACTACCAAAGTCTTACTGTTTCTATACTCTCTTTCACCTATTATTGCCGACAATTTCTTGTAAATGCCGTCCAAATGCTCATCTGCAACAAACGCTGGCTGTTGCCATGGCTGCCGCTGCACACTGACACATAAATATATATATAATGTGAGAATGTGTAATGTTGAGTTACAGTGGCTGAAACCTGTCGCTGGATTACCTGTGCTAATAGCGTGCTTTCCTAATTAATTACCTATCAATGTACACTCAGCTGGCACTCAATCACCGATACTGTCCGGCAGATTACGAGCAGCTAATTGCAAATATTGTAACGGACAGTTCGCAAGATGCTCTCATCTGCATCTGCTGTAATAGTAACCCACATATACACGCATGCACGCACGCACGCACACACGCACGCACGCACGCACGCACACACGCACGCACGCACGCACGCACGCTCGCTCGCAAGCATGCACGCATACGTGCACGTATACAGCCGCAAGCACGTACGCCCACAGTCGACTAGTTATGTACGAGAAAATAAGATTCGATACAATACGAACTGATTCGACTCGAGAGGTGATTGTAATACAACCACTCAAAGGTGGTAACATCCATGAAGAGGCCAGAGGGAAATAGGACTGGAGTAGAAGGTTGTAGTGAAGCAGAGTGGGGAATGAATCAGAGCTAGAGTGGGNTGAGCTAAAAAGAGAACGTGAACGGATGCCTTAGCTTCGATCCATTTTACAGCGAAACAAAATATAGACAATAACTACTAACAGGTCCTTGTGCAAATGCATAGAAGTACTGCATTGCATTTCCCGATTTGCATTTGCATATGCGTACTGAATTTGCATTATATCACTTACTGAATTATGAAATGATAAATGCAGTAAATGAGTTTATACAGTAACTATATATAAATTATAATATATATAAAACGATGCATCTTACAAGAGATAGATGGCGCGTAGTTTTTTTCTGTTTCTTGTTTTCTTTTAATTGCAACAATGAGTGGAAGCATTTTATCTTAAGACCGCACATCGGCACTGAATAACGTGGACACACATGGGCATGAATTAAAAGATTCTGAAATATAACTAGAACGTATTTACACTAACAGAAGTCGAAGGAGTGACAGACCACCTTCTTGTAATATTTATTTTATATATTTTATGTTTATTCTCGTATTTATTATGAACCCTCTGTCAACGTTACTTGTCTCTTGCTAGATTTTTACGCTGAGTGCTTTCCCCCACAATCCAGTGCGGTGACCCAAACATGAAACCCTTCTGGGGACATCGCAACGCTCACGCAGCATGTATCAATGCTCATATCTCGTGTTTTATTCTCAGAAACGACGGTTACGGTTATGTCGGGAAGCAATATAAAAACCTCTGACAGCTTCAGCTGCAGCAAGCCCCTGCAGCACATGGCAATAGCGAACACGCTGCCTGTTACACTCACAGTGTTCACGTATGTATGCCGAGTGTATGTATATAATATACGTACGATATATATACATGCGATATATATATATATATATTATATCAAGAGTACATAATATAGATGTCTCTATTATGTACTCTTGATATATATATTATATATATATATATATATATATATATAATATATATATATATATCGCATGTAACTATAACGTACGTAGACGTGTATAGTACACTCTGTGCTCGTATGTGATCAAACGGAGGCTTACATATGTATGCCGAGTGTGGGTATATAATTAATTAAGTAACGTATACTTATAGTATACACTCTGTGCTCTGGTGATTAGATAAAACACATATAGAGCACTTGACACAGCTCATGCCTGCATTCAGACTCAGACAGCATGACGACTGCGCTTGTGGTACAGGTATGCAGCCGCGCCGATGTGCTATCCAGAGGCACAATTCATAATAATGAGGCGTATAAGACGAACGAATTAATAGAGTGACCTACTGTTTGCATCCATCGTCGAACACTGCCTCCACTACATGATTATGAAGATGATGACGATGATTGATTGTGACGATGGATGATTGATGATGATGACGACGACTGACGACGACGACGACGACGACGACGACCGACGACGACAGACGAACGACGACTGACGGACGACGACGCGACGACGAAGCGACGACGACGAGTGATGATCGATCGATGACGATGATAAATTATCAGCGTAGCCCAGAAAGTCTCGTGTTTGCTTAAATACTCAGCAGTGGAAACCACCTTGAAATCCGTAACCGGAACCACGACGACGGGCCGATACAGAAACGCGTAACGCCCAATGGGCAGGCTATATCTACGAAGCCCGCGCTACTGCGTTGCTGTGAGGAGCTAACCGAGCGACGAAGGGTCGACGACATCTGGGGATCATGGTCGTGATAGGGGATGTGTAATTTGCATGAGCGTACGCGCTGACCGTACACGACATATATATATATAGATATATATTATATATATATAATCTTTACCGCTGACGGTGTACCGAACATATATATATAGTAAGTATATATTATATACTAGTATATATATATATATATATAATATCGTTTACACGCTGACAGGTACACGAGATAGATATATATATATATATATATACATATATATATATATCGTTTACCGCTGACGTACACGACATATATATATATATATATATATATTAGTGGACGGGAATCCTGCGGGATGGTTGATTGACGCACGGTGGATGAACCTTCGTGGCAGTCCGTGGGTTGTTACGCGTAATTAATTGTTCATTCATAATTAATATTGTTAATATAGGCATTTTACCTAGCTCATCAACATAATTAATGTTAGCACTTATCATTATCATCTAATGCTACGAAATGTCAACATACCTCGATGCTAACTGAAATTACTCTCTTTCATTCTCATTTGATAGGAAGCAATTAATTACTAAAACCCAATTACTAAGGAAGTGATTAATGAATAGCTTGTTTGAATAGACAAGCTGCAGCTTTGCGGGAAAATTCTACATTTTTGATCAGAGCATACATTCAATTTAAAATAACAAACTTATAATTAAATCCACATGTATGTGTATCTTAGAAAACCCGAATAATTTATGATCAGAGGATATGAGATCCGGAAATTCTAATCAGTGCGAATTTGAAAGACAACGACGCGAACGGTAAGCATAACTCTTGAAAAGCATGGATTATATTAACAAATATAAAAAGAGGAAAGAAAAGAAGCGCCGATAGCCGAATGAAAACTGTTTATAGCTACACAGAGTCCTACTGAACGTATCTCGAAACTAAATATTGACACGGTCAATATTCTCTCGCATCTCTGTAGAAAATCTCATGAAGCCAGCGCTGGCAATATACGAAGATAAGCGTTCCTATGACGATTTGCTGGTCGTGTGAGCGCTTCTGAAATCGCTGTCATCTCAGACGCAGAGCGAGAAATTTTCCTCCTTCTAAACGTAATTGTAATGACGATATATCGCTGTATTTACATTTAACGGCACCCCCGCAGCCAGATTGAAACGACCTACGTCAGTCTGTCTCTCTCTCGCTCTCTCTCTCTTTCTATATATATATATATATCAAGAGTACATAATAAAGATGTCTCTCTATTATGTACTCTTGATATATATCGCTCTCTCGCTCTCTCTCTACCTCCCTCTCTCGCTCTCGCTCTCGCGCTCTCTCTCTCTCTCTCTCTCTCTCTCTCTCTCTCTCTC
>NW_014577704.1:172017-172634 GCF_000485595.1 Priapulus caudatus
AGAGAGAGAGAGAGAGAGAGAGAGAGAGAGAGAGAGAGAGAGAGAGAGAGAGAGAGAGAGGAGGGTTAGGAGAAACAAGATAGCCATCATTGACGAATACGCACGACTATTATGCAAATCAACCTGACATCGTAAATCTAGCAACAACGGCCCCACTTTCCCCGACGCACAAACGCACCCGTGTACGACGTTCCCAAGAAAATCGCAACGTCGGCACAATCTGCTACTCTACAGCAATTAAACACGTACGTGATCGCACGCCAGTGTTTCACACGCTTCGTCGGCGATGCAACCTAATATTTCTAACACGATTAATATGCATCCCGGATTCAATAATTCATTCGCGGGCCGCGAGTTAAAACGGCGAGCGTGTATAATAAATCAATGAACATCTCACACTCGCTATACGGTCCCGAGACGCTGACGTATAAGATGTGAGTCCGTGTGCAAGTCTTCACCTCTCAGTGATGACGGTGAACACGCCGGAGAAGAGCAGCATCTTTGACCGATAATCATTCAAGTTATCCGAATCTATCACTTCAACTCATTAATTATATGTATAGGTGTGTGTGTGTGTGTGTGTGTGTGTGTGTGTGTGTGTGTGTGTGTGTGTGTGT
>NW_014577704.1:173616-176774 GCF_000485595.1 Priapulus caudatus
TGTGTGTGTGTGTGTGTGTGTGTGTGTGTGTGTGTGTGTGTGTGTCGTGTGTGTCGTGTGTGTGTGTGTGTGTGTGTGTGTGTGTGCGTGCGTGTACGTGTGTGTGTGTGTGTGTGTGTGTGTGTGCGTGCGTGCGTGCGTGCGTGCGTGCGTGCGTGCGTGCGTGCGTGCTTGCTTGCTTGCTTGCATGCTTGCTTCCGTACATGCATGCGTGCGTTTTTGTGTGTGAGAAAGACAGAGTTGGGACATCACAATCTACACCCGCATTCAATCGTAGAGACAACAAACCACTAAATAACTCTAGTATAGAATCAAGAAAGCAGGTCCAGCGAGAGTGCTTGCCTCTCTTCCACACTGATTGCTCATGGGAGCTCGCTCTCGTCCACTGAATGACGGCATGACATATGACATATGACATATCATTTCAACTAAAAACCACTCGAACGTTAATATCGTCAATTACAATATAGATTATATATATATATATATTATATATATATATAAAACACAAACCACAATGTATTATATATATTATATTATATATTGATAATATTTTTTAAATTATAATTTATTAAAAACACATTTATATATATATATACTATATATATAGATATATAATATATTTATACACCGAGTATATTTTGAGTATCGCGTAGAGATGCTTGCATGCATAATATAATATGTAAGGAGTCCATATTAGAAGGATTATATATTATCTATTCGATTATGGACTCTGCATAATATATATATATATATATATATATATATATATATATATAGCGACAAACGTTCATACGCGATTACTCAAAATTTCAAACCATTGTTCCGGTATATTGTGTGGCAGGTCGCTCGTGCTTTTACTTCCATTTCGGCAAGCTTTATCAGATCGCTGAACAACTGTTCAAACTGTTCAACACGTAAACCAACTGCAGCGCGACGATGAGCGTATTTTCATAACGTCACGCACGCGCGCAAACCCTGCAGGTTTTATCCAGTCTGCCATCTGAACACGCTGCGGTAAAACCCTGACGTCTTGACACGTGAAGCTGTCCGTGCATGTACGTAACACGCACTGCACGCAATGTCCACGCACAACAACCCTGTGTATTTTACATGCGGACGCCCACACTCACTGCAAGCACGCCACTTGCGCACGCCACGCACGCCACACACAACAAGCCTTATATAGACAGCTCGGTGTGTCCATACACAAAATCTGTAAAAAGCCAAAGCTCTGACAAGATGCCACGTTAGCGGACTTATGCCCATCTAGCTAACCTTAGAGTTAGTCAAAGGTTGTCTTTCTTAAGATTTATAGTCAGATTTCACATCGAGATGATACTGTTAAAGTTTGCAATCGTGGCTAGAATTCGCGGATACCAAGAAAAAGGCGGGCTTTAATCGTCAGGCGCCTGGCGAGCAGCGACTCCGACTGCGAAGCAACTGGCGCAGGCGATTCACCTGCCGACATTCCCAGTGCTTAAGCGTCGCGTCGACTGCGAACGCTACTGCCGCCTGGCGGCACTGGCCGCCAGCTAGTATAGCTCGGTAATTAGAACAGTGGGCAAACTGGCACGCAACTAGTCGCTGCGATCCGCTTCCAGTTGCTCAACAATCAGTTGCTTCCAGTCGAGTCGGCCCTCGCCGCAAGCCCGACATAAGCCTCCCGCTTTCAAGGTGAGTGAGTGCAGCGTGCGTGGCGCGTTGTGTCACTACGTGTGACCACTAACCTAAATGGGTTATAAGCAATTCAAGCAATCAGCTCTACATCCTAATTCACCCCATCCCCCCCACACACACCACATCTAAGTCCTAGCCCTGCCACGGTTACTAAACTACTGCCGAGGGTGGGCGTGTGCGTGTGTGAGTGCAGAGAGACTATATATAATTATATATATGCTTGTGTGCATGGTGTGTGGAACCAGAGCTGCTGTTCACCACATAGTTAGCATATGGCTAGATTAAGCAGTCAAGCAATCAAGCTCGTTAAACGTAGTATTCCCGCGGCCTCTGCGCGTCGTCAGTCCAGCACGACGCTGTGCTCGTCATCGCCGCTAATTTACCCCGCACCGCGCCTGCCACGTTGACCGCTAGCCCCCTGGCGGTGCATTCACCAACCCAGGCTATACCCGCTGTCACCATTCAGCACTATACACCCGCGCGAGTGGTAGCCCTGCCCTGTGTGTTACAACACTAAGCCAGCCCACCTATCAGCCACTATACACCCCGCAGTGGGTAGCCTCCCTGTGTTCAACACTAGCAGGCACCGCCACCATCAGTACTATACACCCGCCAGTGCGGTGAGCCCTCCCTGTGTTACAACACTAGCCGAGCAGGCTCACCAGTCAGTGCGGTCGCTGCGGCTACTACTCCACGCTCTGTTTCGCGTGCCGTGCGGGAGTGGCATAGCGATATATACCTCGCTGTTATGTAGATACAACTAACTTTAAGCAGGCCACCTATCAAGCACTATACGTCCACTATATAGGTGCGCTTGTGTGTGTGAGTGGTCAGCCCTCCCGTGTGTTACAACACTAGCCCAGCCACCAATCAGCACTATACACCCGCGTGTGTGTCGTGTGAGTGGTTAGCCCCTCCTGTGTTACAACACTAGCAGCAGCCACCAATCAGTACTATTACACCCCGCCCGGCTGTGTGCTTGTCGTATGTGTTAAGCCTCCTGGTACCCGTCGTGCGCTTTTCTACACCCTTCTGCGCAGGCAGCCAGCCACCATCAGTACTATATCATGCCGCGCTCGCGTTGACATTACGTGGTAGCCTGCTTCGCCCTGTGTTACAACACTAGCAGCCATCATCAGCCTATTACGCCCCGCTATTGGTCAGCACCTTCTGCAATTAGTGTGGCCCTCCCCTTGTTGACAACACTAGCAGGCCATCAATCAGCACGTATGACACCCCGCAGTGGTACCTCCCTCTGTGTTGACAACTGACTGTGTGAGTGCAGCCTAGCCATGCCAGCTACTATACGCCCCGCAGTGGTTAGCCCTGTGTGCCTGTTTACAGACACTGAGCAGCAGCGCATCATCAGCACTTCACGCCCGCAGTGGTAGCCGCCTCCCTGTGTTACAACACTAGCAGTGACAGCCACCATCGCAGCTATACACCCGCGCAGTTGTGGGTGTAGCCCTTCATCCTTG
>NW_014577704.1:177671-178861 GCF_000485595.1 Priapulus caudatus
TCTCTCTCTCTCTCTCTATCTATCTATCTATCTCTATCTCTCTATCTCTGCCCCCATCTCTCTCTCTCTGTCTGCTAATCGCTAATCACTTTACGAGTTAGCACTCGGCATTAGAGCGAGCAGCACAAACACACGCACACCGCACACACACACACGCACATACGCACGCACGCACGCACGCGCGCGCGCGGTGGTAAAGGGTTCTGTAGGAGACTCTTATTCCTTCACTGCATTATGCCAGGCTGCGGATGATAACGCAGGCTTCATTCAAGACTTTAATAGCGTCAGAACGTCTGTCCGCCGCGCGCTCCGGCGAGTGAAAATAGAGAGGAGCGTGAATATAGCAGCCAAGCAGGGCTTCTACCCGCATCAAAGCAGCAACGATAGATAGCAGAAGATGTGATCTTGTCCGCGTGTGATACCCGCCACATCAGCATCAGCAGGTGACGTCATTATCAGTAGACGTACGTACGTAGTAACTGAAGCGGTTAGCAATGCGAATAACTGGTACCCGCGAAAATCATTGCGTGTTCACTAACAAAATATTAGCAAGAAATCGTAGCATTCATAATTGTTACCACTTAACAGCAATAACAACAAAGGTGTTATAATATATATATATATATATATATATATATATATATATNCTAGCCGCAGCCACCATCAGCACTATAACCCCGCAGTGGTAGCCCTCCCTGTGTTACAACACTAGCCGCAGCCACCATCAGCACTATACACCCCGCAGTGGTAGCCCTCCCTGTGTTACAACACTAGCCGCAGCCACCATCAGCGCTATACGCCCCGCAGTGGTCGCTCTCCCTCGCTCTCCCTGTGTCACACGCTACTTCCCAGCGTACAGTTCCCCCTCCTAGTCCGTCGTCAGCGCAATTACTCCTCGGGAAGCTGATCAATCAGCCCCACAAGCCGCTGTCGCCCGCACGCGCATCGACATCTCGCATCTGCCATCGAGCCAATCTGCGCTTAATTGTAGACGAAACTTGTTACGGGGTCAGCGTAACGAGTCAGTAACGGTAGCGTTACCGTCCGGGGGCGGGAGGCGGGTTTTACAAGATGCACGAGAGAGAAAAAATCCTGACGGTTTTTTTCCAGTGTCTGCCCCTTCTCTTACTCTGTCTGTCTCTCTCTCTCTCTCTATCTCTCTCTCTCTCTCTCTCTCTCTCTCTCTCTCT
>NW_014577704.1:179948-180362 GCF_000485595.1 Priapulus caudatus
CACGCACGCACGCACGCACGCATTCACACACACACGCACACACACGCACGCACGCACGCACGCAAGCACGCACACACGCACGCACACACACACATCGACGCACATACGTACACTCTTGACACAATCACGGAGCAATATTCAGCTGCACCACACCGCAGATTATTCAGATTCGTGTGCTATTCCAGCCCCTACCGTCATCGGCACCCTGTACTACGCACCGCTGTTGTTCTGGCTGGCGGAAAAGATGGCAAAATCACTCGTCGCTTCAGATAGACCGTGGTCTAAATCAATAGCATCAAAATCACTCTGCCACTCTAGAAACGCGCTGAATTGATCGGCCGAACGAAACTGAACGCCGCGAAAGTTGCGCAGGTTATATATATATATATATATATATATACGCACACGCACGCG
>NW_014577705.1:0-1504 GCF_000485595.1 Priapulus caudatus
ACTACACACACACACACACACACACACACACACACACACACACACACACACACACACACACACACACACACACACACATAGAAAGATTTCACGGGCACGGGGTGATGACCGCACGCGGTGATGTGTTGTCGAAAGGCGTCATCATGATCCCGGCGGCTGAGCATGGTGACGTGGACGCGCGCGTGACGCCTGGCTACGTGTGAGCACGGCGGTGGCGGCGGCGGCAGCGGTGGCGGAGGAGGTGATGGCAGCGGGCCCCATCGCCGTAGCAACGCGGCGTCAATAACGCACGCGCGCGCCGACACGCGCCTGCATCTCCTGACAACGGGCTGATCAGCACGAAGCACGGCGTACGTGCAGCAGCAGCCTGCCAGCTCGCAGGGGCGCAGGCTGCGACGACGCATCGTAAGCAGGGATGGGTGAAGCTCTAGAACTATAGCCCTTCGCTCTGCCACAGGCAGAGAGCAGTGGGCCTGTGGCAGAGGGCCTGAGGCAGATGGAGCCTGTGGCAGAGGGCTAGAGGTAGAAGGCCTGTGGCAGAGGGCCTGAGGCACCCTCTACCTCTAGCCCTCTGCCACAGGCTCCATCACCGCTGCTACGGTGCACCGCTGCTACGGTGCACCGCTGCTAGGCTGCATCGACTGTCGGCTGCACCGCTGCTAGGCTGCACGGCCCGCGCATATGCGACAGCACAACGATACTCGGGCTCTCGGCAGCAGCATCGTGCGGCGGGCGGTAGCTGCAGCGGCTGCTGTCGCAGCCTCACGCAGCCTAGCTCTACACCTTCGCTCTGCCACAAGGGCAGCCGACAGTCGATGCAGTCTAGTAAGAGGGAGTCCGTGGGACGGTGCAGTGTAGTAATCACATATTGGCGTCTGTAAGTGAGGTCGAGCGCGGGACGGTGGCGCATAATTATAACAACGCACGCAGGCGGAGGTGGCTGCCGTGTAACCAGCCGTATCAGCAGCAGCATCAGCAGCAGCATGCGTGCGTGAGTGCGCGCGTGCGTGCGGGCGGGCGGCCTCGCGCGGTCATTGATCGCCCGGGCGCCTTCCATATTTCATGCGAAAAGAGCGGTTCTCCCGATCCGCGCTCTCTCTCTCTCTCTNCTGCTGCTGGTGGTGGTGGTGGTGGTGGTGGTGGTGGTGGTGGTTGTGCGAGTCAGCCGGTTACGTGTGCGCGGCGGGGTGGCGGCACTCCCACCCCTCCCATATGCAGGAGCGTACAGGAGCGGCATCAGCAGTAGCAGCAGATAACACAATAATGTGAACGGAAATAGCGCAAGCTGTCGGTAAGACCGGCAGGTGTGAATGAATATGCGGCACTAGTGAGGACTAGCACCCCGTAGCACCACAGCACCACGAGCGTGGGCGCGCTCCTGCGTGCGTGCGTATGTGCGCGTACGTGCGTGCATGTGAATATATATATATATATATATATATAAATATATATATATATGTTGTGTGTGTGTGTGTGTGTGTGTGTGTGTGTGTGTGTGTGTGTG
>NW_014577705.1:2500-3268 GCF_000485595.1 Priapulus caudatus
GTGTGTGTGTGTGTGTGTGTGTGTGTGTGTGTGTGTGTGTGTGTATTTGTGTGGGTTGGTGCGCGCGCGTCTGTTTGTCTGTTAGAGCAGAAATGTTGACAGAATATTAGATAACTTTCCGTGATCTAGAGCCCCACGTAGTTTCACCTACGCTGTCTGGCTTCCAGACGTTGGCGCGAGATTATACCAGCCGCGCCATCTATGGTCCCCCGCAGGAGTTTTTCAATATTTTATAGGTGGTGTCAATTCGGCTACGAGTCGCGTAATGGACAGTACACTGGTTGATAATTAATAATATATTATCCCGGCTATCATCGTCTATTCGTAAATGCCTCGCGCACGACGTCTTTCCTTACGCGCACACACCGATATTACATATGCTGAGCTGATAATAAATGACCACCTGCTTAGGCGCTCCTAATAGTTATCACTCGGTGCCGCAACGCTCAAATGTCAGAGATGCACGTTAATAAAGTTATCGCGTGCAGCCATGACAACCATGTAGAAACACCTGTTATATGCACACGGGGTGAACACATAGGAAAAACACACGTTGTAAACACGTTGTAAACACGATGTAAACACACGATGTAAACACACGATGTAAATACACGATGTAAATACACGATGTAAATACACGATGTAAATACACGATGTAAATACACGATGTAAACACACGATGTAAATACACGATGTAAATACACGATGTAAATACACGATGTAAACACACGATGTAAATACACGATGTAAATACACGATGTAAATACA
>NW_014577705.1:3278-15758 GCF_000485595.1 Priapulus caudatus
ACACGTTGTATACACACGTTGTAAACACACGCTGTAAATACACGCAGTAAACATACAGTGTAAACATACAGTGAAAGCAAACGTTTTAAACACACGCTGTAAACACACGCAGTAAACACACAGTGTAAACATACAGTGAAAACAAACGTTGTAAACACACGCTGTAAACACACAGTGTAAACATACAGTAAAAACACACTGTATCAACCGATTATTGCCTAAACGCAGCTGCATCATGCATCCATGTATGAACTCGACATACATGCGCTACGGTAAGCCTTTTTTTGAAGCGCGTACGCGGACACGCACGCGGGCACACGCGCGCACATTTGCTACTTCTCCACTTGGTTTTTGATCTTTGTTTTCATGCGCGAGCATCAGATGGCGCTGTCGTCGTTCTCCATCATACGGCAACATCGGCATCTGCAACACAGGCACCACACGGTTAATCCCTCGCATATTCTAGAAGGTTTTGCGCGTGTTGGGAAACCCCACGTAACCCGACGTCGTCTGCTCGCACACGGGTTGGATTGACGTCAGCAGCCTGATATCTACTCGCCACCGTCGTCTGCGTACGTCGGGGTTTACTGTGACGTCACGTGTGACGGACCTAATGAACATTGACATGACGGATCCTATTATTTACATGTGTTACGTGTCATTTGTCATGTATTATGTTATATAAATTGAGTATTATGTATTATTCGTAATATGTTACCTGCTAGTGGCATACGTGTTAAGTATTATATATTATATATTACGTATTATGTATAACTATGTATTGTGCATTATGTATTGTGTATTATGTATCGTGTATCATGTATCATGTATTATGTATTAAGCATTATTTGTTATGTATTATGTAATATGTATCATGTATCATACAATGTATATATGTATCATGTAATATGTATATGTAATGTATATGTAATGTATGTGTATATGTAATGTATATGTAATGTATGTGTATATGTATTATGTAATATGTATCATGTATTAAATATTACAAATGGATTAAAAATTCGAGTGTAGTTCGAGACGGAAATCTCCCCGGACGGAATTCCGGATCGGAACCCGGGTTCCTACCTGGCGCGTCCCTATCCAGGTAGAGGTAGCCGGGGCCCTGCGAGCCTGTCATCGGATAGCCAGGGCTGAACTGACTCCCGCCGTCGTAGTCTACGGCAATGGGCGGCTGCGCGAAAGGCAGCGGCAGCGGCGGCGCCATGCCCGCTGTCTCGTAGATCGGCTGGAACTGGCTGCCGCCCTCGTATCCGAGTTGGCTCTTCGACGCGCTGAGGTCGGGGTAGCTGAGCGCCAGCGGTTGGTTGTAGTAGATATCGGAGACGGTCTGCGCTCCGCCGCTCGCGGCCTGCTTCTCCTGCCGCCGCAGCCGATGCAGCACCCAGACCTTGCGCAGGAAGACGCACATGAGCACGGCGTAGCCGTTGATGAGGTTGCCGACGCACACCGCCAGGTCGCGCCACGCGTGCGGCACCGACGTGGCGACGAGCGTCCACGCGACCCACGTGACGACGGAGACGACGCAGGCGAGCGACACCCAGCGCGACTCGCGGCTGTTCTCGGAACTGTTCCAGCTGAGTAAGGAGAAGACGGCGGTTAGCAGTAGCAGCAGCATGACGTAGACGCACGAGAAGACGAGGTGCGTCATGAAGGCGTCGTACGGCGCGCAGCCGGCGACGCCGACGCCGTCGTAGGCGACGTCCGGCGCCGCCAGGAGGAGCCACTCGCTGGCGACGAGCACCTGCACGAGCACGAGCGACAGCGCGATGGCGAGCAGACCTCCCGGTCGCGAGAAGCACGTGTCGCCAACCGCCTTGTCGGCAGCGCCGCCCTGGTGGCGCCGCCAGATGTTGAGCGCTTTGACGAGCATCGACGCAAAGATGGCGGCGTATAGGACGCCGAGGAAGAAGCGGCGGATGCCGCAGGTGGCGCGCGTCGGCGTCGCCACGAAGGCGAGGTTGAGGGCGAAGAGGAGCGCCAGCGCGAGAAGCAGCAGGTAGCCGACGAGACTCGAGCCGCGCACGACGGCGCTCAGGCAGCAGAAGTAGAGCAGCATCATGACGCAGAGCATGACGCCGACGCAGGACAGCACCGTCACGACGATGCCCCAGCCCGTGTCAAAGCGGAAGCGGTCGCGCGCGCCGGATCCGACGGCGGCCGCCGACGCAGGATGCGAGCCGACGACCGGGTCGGCGCGGACGTCGTCGGCGGTGA
Source organism: Priapulus caudatus (assembly GCF_000485595.1). Classification (NCBI taxonomy): domain Eukaryota; kingdom Metazoa; phylum Priapulida; class Priapulimorpha; order Priapulimorphida; family Priapulidae; genus Priapulus; species Priapulus caudatus. Next base: position 5,514 of record NW_014577705.1, read on the forward strand.
GTGGCGCTGCGTGCAGCTGCTCGCGACACGGTCGGCACGTGATCTTGTTGCATGTCGACGTCGGCACGTTTCTGTAGTCCGTCGTGTAATAGATGTCGACGTCGGTCGGCTTCAGATGCAGCTTGTCGTCGCGGTAGTCGCCCACCTGTATGCGTGAAAGAGAGAGCGAGAGAGGGATGAGATCGGCTGAGAAAAGCCCGGCGCACACGTGAGTTATTTTACTCAAGTAAAATGACGCATGAGTCAAATTACTCAACGAAAATCCGCCGCACACGTGAGTAAAATGACGCATGCGTCAATTACTCAACGAAAATCCGCCGCACACGTGAGTAAAATGACTCATGCGTCATTTTATTTGAGTAAAATAACTCACGTGTGCGCCGGGCTTTACACACACTTACACGCACGCACGCACGCACATATACACGCACGAACGCACACACACATACACACACATATACACGCGCACGCACGCACGCACACATACACACACACATACACGCGCAGGCAGCCCACTTATACGCACATACGCGCACAGGCAGCCCACATACACGCACACATGCACGCGCACACAGGCACACATATACAAGCATGCACGTACATACACATACATATACACAGAACGTACGAGCGTGCTTTATTTATTTATTTATCTATATAATATATCTAATTAACCGTTTGCTTATCTTTTTGTTTGTTTGATTGTTTGTTTGCTTGTCTATTCGTTTGAATGCGTGTACGTTCGTAGATTCATGTATTCATGCATTCATAGATTTATTCATTCTATTCTATCTAACCGGCATCGACACACGCGAATCGACGCTCGCGCCACCTACCTTCTCATACTTGAACTCGCCGCCCTTCTGTCGCCGGTAGTTGTAGACGCCGTAGACGACGCTGCTGGAGCCGTCGTCGGTCAACCGGAAGTCGTCGCCGTCGCCAACCTTCGCCTGCTGGATGTAGTGCGCGAGCGCGTCGCGAGGTGCATACGTCATCAGGCACGTGTCGATGCCGAGCAGGTGAAGGTCGGGGCAGAAGCGCTGCACGTACGCACGGAATCCCCGCATCGTAGCGTTGACCGCCAGCGCCACCTGCGTCGCGTAGCTTCCCGACAGAACGTCGGTCGCGTCGAGACGCAGCGCGTCGTCGCACTCGTCGGCGTACTGCGTCAGCGTCGGCGTCGCGCGCGGCAGCCGACAGCGGAAGTGACGCTGCCAGAACTCGTCGAACCACGCGTCGGGGATGTCGCCGTGCGACGTCGGCGTGAGGCTCTCCACGTAGCTGCGCAGGCCCGGTACGTCGGCAGTCTCCGCCCGGAGCGTCAGCGCCCCCTTGCCGATGTGCAATCCGTCGACGACGCGAGCGCTGTCGCCCCAGCGGTCGTCGGCAATCCAGACGAAGTCGCTGCTCGCGTCCTGCGCCGCCGCGAGCAGGTCACGTGTCTCCTGCGGTCGCGCGAGCACGACGACGACGGTGGCGCCCTCTGTCTGTCGTTGCTGCAGCGCGTCGACGACCTGCTTCGCGTCGGTCGTCTCCAGGTCGAGCGTCTCGGCGACGCATATGCCGCGCGCGTTTGCCGCCCGCAGGAGGGCGCTGGCGTCGCTGTCGGAGCCCGTGTACGCTAGCGACACCATGTCCCAGCTGAACATCTCCAATATGGCGCTGATGGCGTCCATCTGCGCGTCGACGCCCGGCAGCGCGTACAGCACGCCAGGTGTCGCTGCCGGCGCCGACGCAGACGCGAGCACGACGGGCACGCCGGCTGGGCGCGCCACATCGGCGACGGCGTCCGCCTCGACGGGGTCAAAGGTCAGATAGGCGGCGACGGAGGTCGGTGCGACGCGCGGCGAGTATGCGTCGCCGTAGACTCCCTCTCCGGCGAGGAAGGTGAACGCGTCGCGGCGCCCTCTCTCGGCGCTGCCGCACGAGTCTGTGAACAGCGCCCCCATCTGCAGACGCTCTCCGTCGCCGTTGCCTCGCTCGAGCGCGTACAGCGCCGCTGCCAGCAGCGGGAAGGTGGCGCCATCTAGCGGGCCGCAGGCGAAGCGCGTGTCTCCGCGCGCGTGTATTGGCAGCACTCCGTTGAGGAAAACCTTATCGGAGCTAGGCCTGTACACGTACGCCACTTGGCGGTCGCTAGCTATCTCAGCCCCGCTTCCGGTCTCTGCCCGCGTGCCTTTCTCTGCATCGGTGTCTGTGTCTGTGTCGGACTCAGCGTGTGGCTCTGTCTCGGCTTCTGGCTCAGCCTCCGCCTCGGATTCTGGTGCAGCATACGTCTGAGAATGTGTCTCGGTTCTGACGGCGGGCACTGCCTGCTGCGGCCGCGTCGTAGCCTGCGGCGGCGTCGCGGTGTGCCTGTCGGGTGTCACCAAGCCGTAGTCGGGACTCCTACACTGATCACAGTCGAGCGGCGGGCACGTGCACCGCACCGGCGGCGGTGTGGAACAGTAGGAGCAGTCGAGCGGTGGATGGCACGTCGGGCAGAGGCATGGCGGCGGTGTCGTCGGTGTCGGCGCAGGCGTGCACGGCTCGCACGTCACCACGGGCGGGCATTCGCATGGCCGACACGTACAAACCGGCTCCTGAAGTGTAAAGTAGGAAGAAACAGCGTCAGTGTCCATGCTAACGACGCGCATGCAGTCAGCACAGATCCAGACGTTCGATAGTTTTCACTATCGATATTAGCCGCGTTCACACGTAGCAAGAAATCCGGTATTTAGCGTTCACACGAGGCAAAATGCGCTGTCCAAGAAATACAGTATCTAAACAGATCCGGTATTGGATGTAAATACGCGGCTTCCAGACCCCGAATAATTTGCCGTGCTTGAGAAATACCGGATCTCTTGCCAGGGACCCGCATTCCTCGTGTTGAACGCTAAATACCGTATTTCGAAGCCGCGTATTTTATAAACTTGCCGTCGCGCTCGACAGTTCCAGTTGTAACGCGAGCTGGAACTTTGTCTGAGCTGCGGACCAGATCTACGTTATTTTTATCGGCAGTTCGCGCCGAGCGGCGTGCCCGCGCTATCGCGCAGCAGTCGTGCGCATTGCATTTGTTTATTTTTCGGCATCCGCAATACCGGCTCGCCAAATACCGTATTTCTAGGCAGCCCGGATATCAGGCGTTGTGAACGCTCGGCCGCGTATTTTCTCAGATTCGCGTATATTTCGCAAATACCGTATTTCATAAATACGAGGTCTCGTGTGAACGAGGCTATTGATTTTGCACGCTTATCAATAATACAAACGGCGCGCACATAGCACACAAAAATGTAACAATCTAACAACAAAATTAATAAAATCACGCTCGCACCGTGGGGCATGGAGTCGTGAACGGGGGCGGAAGCGTCACTAGTATCCGCTCGGGAGGCGGACAGGTGATAGGTGGCGCTAGCGTCGTCGTCGTCGGCGGCGGCGGCGGATACTGTTTCGGGCATGCTTCCGTGCAGTCTGCGGGACACACGGACGTCGGCGACTGCAGTCGCAGACTTCCGTCGGCATTGTAGAACCACAGCGACTCACCTCCGACGCCGCGTAACTCCGTGTCGAACGTAAACACCTGTGAAATAAACAAATAAAAACAATAAATAAGTAAAGAATCTTAATAATAACAGGAGTAGATAATAGAAATTTTCACAGGAATGCTTTCTTCTATTATCTACTCCTGATAATAATATTAGTAATAAAAAAAAATTGTTTTTTATTAATATTATCGTTATTAAAGGTCCGGTGCTTCCGCAACCATGACCTCTCCGCGAACATATTTTGCGTTACCAAATCCTGATTCTCTGTATATTCCAGGCTGGGGGAAGACAACAAAGGAAAGCAGCCTGCTGTGTGATATGCAAATACGGTAGCCGCGCAGTGCCCGGGCAAAACGAGAGTTAAACTGCCAATTAAGGCGATGCAGTTTCGCTGTCCGTCGCATGAACGTATTGTCAGCGGAGGAAGAGACGTGAGAGAGTGCGCATGCGCCGTGGTGCGAGAGGAGGGGGAGAGAAGTGCGGAAGCGAATGAGTGCTTGATCCACGCAGCTGATGCATGTAGCCTGCTAGCCTAGCTCCCCTAGTACACGGCTGCCGACGATCTGTAAGCGGTCGATGCGTCGGCGAATATGCGTCGGCGATTATGCGTAGGCGATTATGCGTCGGCGATTATGGGTCGGCGATTATGCGTCGACGATTATGCGTGGGCGCTTATGCGTCGGCGCTTATGCGTCGGTGATTATGCGGCGGCGATTATGCGTCGGCGCTTATGCGTCGATGATTATGACATCTGTCCATAGTTTTCAGTTCCAACGTTTTAATGCTAGTTTCGAGCTAGCATTATTGCACCTAGAAAGTTAGCTGAGAGAGCACACGCCTTGTCGAATTATAGAACTCTCAAAAAGTAAAAATATCAAAATAAATAATTTTCGTGATAACTAAGACTGGTACTAATTAACTAGTCTAAAAAATTCAAGCTCTAAACCTCTCCGTACCCTCTCCGTTATTACTACTGTATTACCTGCACGAATCGCCACTCGTTGTTCGTGCGTTGATAACTATAGACGCCCAGCTTGGAACCACTCGGGTTACCGCGCTCGTCAAACGCCACCAGGCGGTTGTATAACTCCGGCGCAGCTCGGTTGCGCTCGCCGTAGGTGAAGCTGACCGCGGCCAGGTAATCTCTGAAGAAGACCTCGCGTGTTATCCGCGAGAGGGCGTCGCACACGCCCCTGTAAGTCGGCCCGCAGATGGCGCTGTGTGCGGCGCGTAGAGCCTCGGCGTAGGCGTAGACGGCGTCGATGACTCGCACGACGTCGTCGCTCTGCGTGAAGTGTCGCTGCCGCTCGGCGAACGTGCGCTCGGGGCAGGCGGGCAGCGCCGCGTAGGCACGCTCGCCGGGGAGGCTGCAGCCGTGCGCCTCCTGGAAGTACTCCTTGAACCACGGGTTGCCTAGCAACGCCTCCTCCTTGCCGGTCTCGTCTAGCGTCGCCCAGTGGATGCCGAACGAGTCGATCGTCGGTTGCGGCGTAGCGCCGACGGCGACAACGCCGCGAGATGCACGAAGGTCGGAGATAACGTCGGCTGCGGTTCCCAGACCGTCGCTGAACACCCACGCGACGTCGGCACCACCGGGAATCCTGTCGGCAGCCGACAGCAGCTCTCGCGCGACGGCCGAATTCGACACGAACGCGACGACGCCGCCTCCTAGCGGCGCCTTCGTGGCGACGCGCGCAACTGCGTTCTCGTATGAGTTTAGGCTGGTCGACGCAAATACCGACGGTACCTCGGCCGTGACGCCGACGCAGACGTCGGCAGCGTCGAGGAGTTGCGTCAGCGAGGCGCTACCCTGTCGGCCGTAGTCGTCGGCTGTAGAGATGATGGAGACGTAACGCCAGCCGAGCCGGCGCACGGTGGCGGCGATGGCCTGTAACAGAGAAGGCAGGTACTTTATATCTCTACATACATATTTACTTTTTCTCCCTCTCCCTCTTCCTCTCTCCCTCCCCTCCCTCCTCTCTCTCTCTCTCTCTTTCTCTCTCTCTCTCTCTCTCTCTCTCTCTCTACTATATTTATATATATATATATAAATATATATATATATTATATAAAGATATATATACGGATGTAGATATAATCGCCTCTCTTCGCGCCCCGCGCTTTCCTCTCTTTCTTTCCCTCTCTATTCACACTCTCCCTCACGTCTCTTTCTCTCTATCTCTATTCTCTTGCTACTCATTCTCTCGATCACCCTCCCTCTCTCTTTCTCTCTGTCTGCGAGTGCGCGCTCTTCCCTTCCCTCTTTGTTTTACTCTCTCTTCTCTCTCTCTCTCCTCTCTCTCTCTCCTCTCTCTCTCTCTTTCCTCTCTCTCTCTCTCTCTCTTTCTCTCTCTCTCTCTCCTCTCTCTCTCTCTCTCTCTCTCCCTCTCTCTCTCTCTCTCTCTCTCTCTCTCTCCTCTCTCTCTCTTTCTCTTCTCTCTCTCTGTCTCTCTCTCTCTCTCGCTCTCTCTCTTCTCTCTCTCTCTCTCCCTCCCTCTCTCTCTCTCGCTCTCTCGCTCTCTCACTTTCTTTCTTCGTCAATACCTACGTCAATACCTACGTCAATACCTACGTCAATATTTACGTAAATACTTACGTGAACACCTACGTCAATAACTACATGAAATACCTACGTGAAATACCTACATTAAAACCAACGTGAAAACCCACGTGAAATACCTACGTATACACGGATGTTAATAAAGTAATTAGTAGAAGAAGAGGCACGAGAAACCAAAGACGTGGACGGCACATTGTAGGCGGTAATTGAAGCTAGCTAACCCAACACTCTAGCATGGCAAACAGACTGAGTTACGCGAACTCAAGCTACCTTTGCTGGGTAATAAGGAGCTAGAGCGGCAAAAAGAGAGAGAGAGCGAGAGAGAAATAGAAAGAGCAACGCAGCAATAATAGTGTGCGTTGAGACGAGTAGACAGTAGTCGAGAGAGAACAGAAGTTAGTGAAGTAAAGGGTGATATATCATATATATATATAGAGGAGAGATGAGATGAGAGAGAGAGAAAGAGAGAAGAGAGAAGAAGAGAGAGAGAGAGAGGAGAGCAAGAGAGAGATGAGAACAAGAGATATGCTGAGAGAGTACGCTTGGTAGTGTCATTATATGCATTTTTTTTCTAATTTGCTCTATTCTTTTATTTGTCCTGTCTTCGGTATCTTTGTTTTTTTATAGTTTGTGTTTCTTTTGTTTGTTGTTAGTTATCTTATAGTTTGTCGTAATTCTTTTCTTTATGTTAACATTTTTTCTTTCTTTTTTGTTTGATTAGGTTAGTTAGTGATTTTTTTAGCTGTTATATTACTGTTTATTCGTTACTTATCTTATTGGGTTTATCGTGCGGCACGAGGGTGGGCCGTCGGTCCGTCTGGCTGCAGTGCCCCTGCGCCCGCGCCGGATCCTGCCAGTGGTTTGTTCTTGTTGTTTTATAGGATATTGTTTTAGTTTTATTGTTAGTTTTACTTATTGTTTTTATCTTGTCTGTTTCTATCATTTGTATTTCTCTATGTTTTTTTTCTTTTTTTTTCGTTTTTCTATTTGTTTCTTGCTTCACTTTATGTATATATTCTTTTATTTACTTATACTTTGTATTTTTAGTTTTCTTTTTTATTTTATCTATGTCTCTCTTTCTTAATTGCTTTTTCTTGGTTTCTGATTTTTTTCCTCTTCTGTTATTTCGTGATTTTCGCTTTTTTCTTGGGTTTTTTTTATTTAGTGTCTTTTGTATGTGTTGTTTTGTGGTGTAATTGTTGTTGTTTTTGTGTAGTTAGTGTAATTTATGTTGTGGGGTTGTTGTTGCGGTGTCTTTTTTTACTGTTGGCTGCTGTGTTGTGTGCTGTTGTTTTCCTTTTCTGTCTTTGTCTGGGTTGTATTTTTCCTGCGCTTTTCTTTCTTTACTTTGTACTGCTTATTTGAATTTTTTTTTATATTTTAACATATTTTTTCTGATTCGTTTACCTCTGTCTTTTTTTCTTTGATAATTTTTCTCTATTTCTTCGTTGTTTAGTTTATCTTTTTTGTGTATTCGATTTATTTCTTATATTACTCTTGTTTTATATTTTATTTTTTTGCATTGATCATGTTCTTTGTTTTTTTTTTTAGTTATGTTATCTATTGATGTTTTTATCTTTTCTCTTTTTGTTTCTTCTTGGTCCCGTATTTATCTTTTAATTCTCCTTTTATATTTAGGAAATCGTTACTGCGTGTTGTACCTGCGGTTTGCTGGCGATGTTAGAAAACCGTCGCTTCGCAGGCGCAGAACACGAACAGTTGCTTGTGTACGTCAAAGCCTCTGCTGCTGGCGCTCCGAACGCCATCTGTAGGACGCCGACAAGTCCGTAAACAAGGTTCGCCAGGGCGGCCGCTCGGTGTCGCTTCGTGACGTACCGATTCGTGCCTGTAGCACGTGTATTACTGATGCAGTAATGTAGATGGGGATCGAACGCTCGATCATATATTGCAACGAAAAAGACGATAGAAAGCTCGCCCACCACGACACACGCGCACGCACGCCACGCACGCACGCACGTACGCCACGCACACACCATCGCATAACACACGCATACACACACACACACACACAGCACTCACCCACACACGACACACACACCAACTACCACACACACACACACAACACACACACACACAACACACACAGCACACACACTCAACCACACGACACACGCCACACGCATACGCACACCACACACCCGACAACACACACACACGTACGCCACACACACGCACACACTGCACGCACGCACCACGCCCACAATCGCACACACACATGGCTTACCTGTATCAGTTTTGAAGACATTGGCCTACAGTCGCTCTCCCGTGCCTGCATCTGTGGAACCCTACTCTACAAGCGCTCGTCGCCAGTTCCGCTTCGTAGCCGTGTCGTACGTGACATTGCTAAATGTGCAGAGGAATTCACAATTATTAGATATAATGTATAGTACATAGCTAATACATCATTTTAACGCTTAACTTATGAACATTATTTAAACACAATTATTCTCGGTCGCTGAACATTTCAACCCTTCGGACTGAGGAGGACTTCGTAAATGGCGTATACATGGCGCATAAATGGACCCGTCATAAGAAGGTGCCAATAAACATAACAACAACGAGCCTAATTCTACCTTTAGTAGTATCGACTGTGTCTTGATCAACAATAATGATGATGGAGGATGATGATGATGAACGCATGATGATGGATGAATGAAGATGGATGATTGATGATGAGGATGATGATTGTGATGATGATGATGCATGATTTTCGCGCTCGGAGCCGGTACAAACTACGCGTATGGTGGCGCCGTCACGCGGCCTATGACGATAGAAAAGCGATGCCTACGATACTCTTACTCCAAGGCACGAACGATGTGTGTTGACGATGACGCACGTGCGCTTGTTGCCCCTGTCCTGGTTGAGATGGGACAGTGCCAGCGCATCGCCTCGTACCACTTGCCATGGCTGCCGTGTCTGTATCAGGCCCCGCAGCCGAAGTTCTCACCTGAGAATGGGGCGAAGAAGAGGAGGAGCTTGTCAGGGTAGTATCGTATCTGCGCTGGCGTGCGAGCTGTGCGTGAATCACTGGTCATGATAGAGCAGAGAGGCCAGGAAGACAGGAGACATGAGAAGAAAGAGCAGGGCCAGGGAGGACAGGGCGGAAGAGAGGGCCATGAGGGACGAGACATGGGGCAGAACGAGAGGGCCAGAGGCGCGAGACGACATGGGACCAGAAAGAGAGCGCAGAAGCGAGAAACAGCGGAGTAGAGAGCGCCCAGGCCAGAGATCTAAGACAGATCCGTGGGCAGGAACGAGAGCGCCAGAGGAAGAGACAGAGAGCAGAAAGAGAGCGCCAGAAGGAGAGACGTGGGGCAGAAACGAGCAGGGCGCCAGAGGAAGAAACAGGAAGTAGAGATGCGAGGGCCAGAGGCTGAAGTTATATTTTGTGGGGCACAGAAACGAGAGCGCCCAGACCGGGACGAGACAGGGTGGCAGACAAGAGAGGGCAGAAGGAGAGACGTGGGGCAGAAAGAGAGGGCCAGAGGGAGAGACAGAGGGCAGAGAGAGAGAGAGGGGCCAGAGGGAGCACGGACAATGGCGCGCAGACAAGAGAGGGCCAGGATCGGGATAGAGAGGGGGGCCGAAATGAGCATAGCCGGTCAGAGGCGAGAAACATGACGGCAGAAACCAGAAGGGCCAAGACGGGAGAGCAGCGGGAGCCCAGAAAGGGAGGGCCATGAGAAAGAGAGAGAAGAGACAGGCGGCAGGAAGAGGGTCCAGAGGGAGAGACACTCGGTGGCCAAGAGAGAGAGGGCCAGAGGGAGAGACAATGAGCAAAGAGAGATAGTCAGAGTCAGAGAGAGGAGGCGCGAAAAAAAAAGAGGAAGTGGGAAGAGGTTACAGAAAGAAAACGCAATGCAACAGTATTCTTCATTGTACACTCTGTTCACTGTATTTCTAACACTCACGGAAGTGCCCCTGAAAACCACCCAACTACGTCTAACATCCTCATCGCCTCCACCTGCTTTTACTGCTGCTACTCTGACGCGCTGCCATGCGCCGTATACCGCAGCACTGCTAGGCTTAGCTATATAATATAATATGCAGCAGCAAGCCTCGGGCTATACATCTACCCCCCCCCCGTTGATATATATTCGAACCTCTCCGTTACTATATATATATATATATATATATATA
>NW_014577705.1:17865-22669 GCF_000485595.1 Priapulus caudatus
AGTAGTATATATATATATATATATATATATATATATACACTCTTTCTTTGACGACTGTATCCTTCCTGCCGTTATTATCTGAACTAGCGATGCGTATTTTTTAACTCTTCTTTACATGCGGAAACCTAAGCCATATCTAGCTGATAGATTGCCCGCCTACAAAGCGAAGCGGCAGGTGTGATTCATGTGGAGGGCGTAGTCTCCCGTCGTACCCTCCTCTACCACCAACATCACCATTAGCCACAAGGTTTCTACGTGCTCGTGTAGTAACGACACTGCATGTGCGTGCAGTCACGCCGGCTACACACGATTGATGCGCGGATGCGCACAGTTTATTACATCCAATAGTAATCGCGCTTGCCGTCGAGATATTGTGCGGCCATGGCCTAGATTCCAGACAATATTATATATATATATTATAGGTATATATATATATAATGTATATTATAAATGTAGAGCATTGTGGGCATTATTTATAGGCTTGTGGTCAGCGTAGGCAGGGCATAAATTTATCAGCGACAAGGTTAGTGACGATGACGATGACGATGACGATGACGATGACGATGACGATGACGATGACGATGACGATGACAAGCAGGCGCAGTCTTCGTCACGACATACCGATGCTAAGACTCACACACCGCGCCCGCCAGGTCCAATTCGTCTTGGGTCCGCCTGTCACATTCTTTCCGTCTTGTCATAAGACATCGGTACTATTATGTGCCTGAAGAAGTTACGCCACATTCACGAAGACTTATTTTCAAACGTATATTAAATAGCTATAAACACACGCACACGCATACGCGCGAACGCGCATGCACACGTGAGCGCGTGAACACGGTAATCGTTCGTTTTGCACCTTTACCAACAGATTATTATATCATTACAGCTTGCCTTTTAAACCATTAGAAGCATTATATACATTAACCCAGAAACACAGCTACTAGACATCCGAGAACAAAGTTGCTTAAATGAGATAGCGACCTGTTTCCTAGGTGGTAACGAACTCGATCTCTAATTGTTCTTATATGTTTGCTCGTTTTTTGGCGTAAACACTCAGTGGGTTATTTGTTGTAACCAGTTGCTCGTCACGCAGCACGTATGCGACTTCTGTTGATGTGCTTACATAGCCAATAAACTGGTAAAACAAACTTTGAGGATAATACTTACTCTATGTACTTAGAGAGGCTATATACGTTTAATATCGTTGCCACGCCGACGTGTGAAACGCGTGCTGTATCTTACTTGCTCTTTCGCTCCTTCTCGCGTTATCACTTCCCGTCTAACTCTTCTCACTCTCTCTCTCTCTCTCTCTCTCTCTCTCTCTCCCATAGAAGAGGAGAGGACATGGGGACGAAAGGAGAGCGCAGAAGGAGAACAGGAAGTATAGAGCGAGGGCCATGAGGGAGAGACGTGGGCAGAAAGAGAGCGCCAAGAAGAAGACAGAGAGCAGAAAGAGAGCGCCCAGAAGAGAGACATGGGGACAGAAAGAGAGGGCCAGAAGGAGAAACAGGGAGTAGAGAGCGAGGGCCAGAGGGAGAGACGTGGGGCAGAAAGAGAGGCCAGAGGAGAACAGGGGGCAAAAGAGAGGGCCAGAAAAGGAAGTAGACGTGGGGCAGAAGAGAGGCCAAAGGGAGATGACAGAGGGCAGAGAGAGCAGAGAGCAGAGGATGAGACATGGCAGAAAGAGAGGGCCAGAGGGATAGAGAGGGGCAGAAAGAGAGGGTCAGAGGGAGAGACATGGGCAGAAACAGAGGGCCAGAGGAGAGACAGGGAGCAGAAAAGGAGGCCAGAGAAAGAGAGAGAAAGAGACAGGGGCAGAAAGAGAGGTCCAGGGGGAGAGACACGGTGGCAGAGAGAGAGAGAGGGCCAGAGGGAGAGACAATGGGCAAAGAGAGAGTAGAGAAAAGGTCAGAGAGAGGGGACGCGAACAAAGAACAAGAGAAAGTGGAAGAGGTTACAGCGAAAGAAACGCAATGTCAACAGTATTCCTTCGTTGTACACTCTGTGTCACTGTATGTTCTAACACTGACACAGGAATGCTCCTGAAAACCACCGCAACTACCGTCTAAACATCCTCAATACGCCTCCACCTGCTTTTACTCTGCTACTGCGCTGACGCGCTGCCAATGCGCCGTATACGTCGCAGCACTGCTATCTTAGCGCTATATAAATATAATATGCAGGGCAGCAAGCCCTCGGGCTATACATCTACCCCCCCCCCCGATGGATATATATCGAACCTCTCGTTACTACTGATATAATAGTATAGGTATATATAGCATATATTAGATAAACTTAGCACACGATCTAATAAGTATCTAGTGGTTTATAGCTTAACTAACGCTGCGTTGACTCGATGACTGCTCGCCCTCGTGGCGCGAACAGACCTTGTGTAATTTGTGTTGCCGTCGCGATGCGGCGCTGTGTCTCACCAGGACACTGCACGCGTTACGCGGGCGTCAACGATGGTTTTATGCAGTGCACACGCGCACGCACGAACACAGAGACACACGCACTCAAACTGTGCATCCACGGCACAGCACACACTTTATTAAGTTTCCACACACACACCACACACACACCACACACACACACACCACACACACACACGCCGCTCAGCGCGCGCTGCGCTGCGCAACGCACGCACGCAACGCGACGCACGCACGCCACGCACGGCACGCGCGCGCGCAACAACACACGACACACACAACACACACACACATCAACACACACACACACACACACACACACCACACACACAACACACACATATATATAACATATTATATATATATAATATATATAATATATATAAGCATTACCGCGTAAATGCCGGTCCATGTTTATCTGCAACAGCACGTATACACCGCACGAGCGCTCTCTATTCATGTTGTTTTGTGCACTAGGACGGCGGCGCGTACTTGTGTGTACAGATGACATTTGACCGCATTTATCGAGCTAATTTATCGGCATAATAATAGGCGAAATAAGAGTCGAGAAAACAATAAGACTTTGGTAGTAAAATACCTTTTGCGTTTAGTATTTTTTTTTATGAGACGTTGCAGTGAGTCGCCGTGGTCTGCATAGACGTGGGCATTTGATGCTGCACGCAGGTTAAGATAGCATCGTGCCCGTGAACCAGACGCCGCTTTCAGCCAACAACATCGTCTCGCACAGCGCATAGCTTTGAAAGATATATTATGGAAAGTTGTACTACTGACTACTGCCTATAATAATATATTATTATTACGAAGCAAGAAATAATAATAATAATAATTAATAAAAAATAAACTTTGTTTTCAATATTTAATCAATAATCAACTTCTATTCAATATTTTACAAATGAACACAAAGACGGCAAAGTGTTTCCATCTATAAATACGCTTAGCTGTGCACATGAACTCGCAGGTGATGTCAATTAAACGGAGGCATCGAAAAAGTGTGCAAGCGCCGAGGCCGCAAGCGGCGTTAACGTGTTACGGCCAACTCCCAGCGTCTGACGTATCTCCATTGAAGGACCGACGAATAATACGGAGCTTTAGGGAGTTGATGGACTGCCTTTTCCGCTACTGAACGGGACGTCGCATTGCTCCGACGAAGTAAAAATCAGTTAGCCGCCGCCGCCAGCAGGGCCGAACCACAGCAGGAGCACGGCCGCCGGGTCCGCTCATCGTGTAACCTGATAAGCAGTGCGTCAGAGCGATCATTTGGTCTAGCTCGTGTGAACATGAACGTCCGCATGCCCTCGCATGACCTTAAATATTCTGTGCCGGCCCCACTGCCTCGTATCTATGGGCTCCAATATTACTGATGCTTGATAGAGTAAACCTACCTAGGCCTAATACTAGCTACTCGGAAGCAAATAAACATATAAATCATGAAAGAGACACACACGTACACACGCACGCACGCACACGCACACGCGTGACACGCACACACACATGGCTTACCTAGTATCAGTTTTGAAGAATTTGCCATACAGTCGCTCTCCCGTGCCTGCATCTGTGGAAACATATCTACAGCGCCCCCTGTCGCCAGTCCAGGCTTCGTGCACGTGTCGTACGTGACCATGCCTTGTGAGAGGGATTAACAATTATTAGATATAATGTATACGTACACAAGCTAATAACATCATTTAACGTTAACATGAACATTGTTTAAACACAATTTCCTCGCCGCTGAACTTCAACCCTTCGACTGAGGAAGACTTGTGAAATGGCGTTATGGCGATAAATGGCGTCATAAGAGGTGCAATAAACATAACAACAAGAGCTAATAATACCTTTGTATTATCAGCTCTTGTTAACAATAATGATGATGATGATGATGATGATGATGATGATGACGATGATGATGATGATGATGATGATGATGATGATGATCGCGCTCGAAGCCGGTAAAACTACGCGTATGGTGGCGCCGTCACGCGGCTATGACGTAGAAAAGCGAGCCTACCGATCTCTACTCCAGGCACGAACGAGTCGTTGACGATGACGCCGTGCGCTGTGCCCCTGTCCTGGTTGAGGATGGACAGTGTCCAGCGCATCGCCTCGTACACTTGCATGCTCGCCGTGTCGATCAGGCCGCAGCCGAAGTTCTCACCTGAGAATGGCGCGAAAAGAAGAGGAGGAGCTTAGTCGTCTGCGCTGGCGTGCGAGCGTGCGTGAATCACGTATGCTAGAGAGAGAGAGGCCAAAGGGAGAGACGGGAGACAGAGAGAAAGAGAGGGCCAGAGGGAGAGACAGGGGGCAGAAAGAGAGGGCCAGAGGGAGAGACATGGGGCAGAAAGAGAGGGCCAGAA
>NW_014577705.1:22679-27725 GCF_000485595.1 Priapulus caudatus
TAATATAGCCAACGATATCGTCATCGTCATCGTAGCTAATATAGCCAACGACATCGTCATCGTCATCGTAGCTAATATAGCCAACGATATCGTCATCGTCATCGTAGCTAATATAGCCAACGACATCGTCATCGTCATCGTAGCTAATATAGCCAACGACATCGTCATCGTCATCGTAGCTAATATAACCAACGATATCGTCATCGTAGCTAATATAACCAACTACATCGACGTCGTTATTGTCGCCGACATAGAACCGGCATCGTCATCGTCATTGTCGCTAATATAGCAAAACACCATCATCATCATCATAGTCAACGTCGCTGACGTATGGCCAACACCATCATCACTATCATCGTCATCGTCACTGACATAGCCAACATCTTCATCGGATTAAGTTACCTAGCGTGTACTTACCTTGCAGGTGCTAATTAATATCCGGGGGATTGCAGAGATGAGTTGTCACAGGCACATTACAGTATCTCCTGGCAGTGTTTGCTGCTCGGTCCACCATCTAGTATACTGTCTTACCGTCTGAGCGCGACTGACCGCGGGCACCGAAAACCAGTTTCTCCGCCCGCCTGTATCTACCTACCCACACACTCACCCACTCACTCTCCGCCCCTCTTTCCTCGCATGTGAGTTAACGTATAGTGTGCCTAGCGAAGCGAAGCACGGTGGGTATGCGAGCACCGCGGTCCTATTCAGGGTTAGTCGCTTTGCTCCGGGTGCCGTTGATCGCTCGAGTCGACATTCCACGGGCGGGTAAAGGCGGTGGCACCTCACGCGCACAGTCGCCGCGAATGTATCCCAGCTAGCTGTAATAGGAGCGGCCGGGTCCTTCCAGTACCACTAACGTCTGAGTGCATTCATTTAAAGCGACAACAGTCAAAGATGTACTAGCGGACAACCTCGAAGGAACGAATTACTCCAATGAACGAACACCTGTCGATATAGGAGGACACCTTGCGTTTCCCTTGCGTGGCAGTTATACAGTGAAACCATTTGCGTAGAACGGGAGCCTGTTTCTGTTGTAGTACGTTGCAGTATCCAAATTTGGCATCGATGCAACGGGCTATAGCTAGCCATGGGGTGTGACCTAGCTTGGGTAAAGCCAGGTAGTTTTTTAGCCTTTTTAGCCGAAAGGCCTGTCTATACAATTTGGGGTTTATTTCTTGCGTGACACTTACACACAGCTAGAGTTGACTGTACGTAGTCACACCAGTCATGCATGGATACAATATATAACCCGAGTTAGTAATTCATTTTCCTTATCTGGATAGAGATGTTACATTTGGAACGATGGTAATCGCGGTCTGTATGTCGCGTGAAGTATGTTACAGCCAAATTCTAAAAATGGATGTGACTGAACCATACGCCCTAGCTGTTTCTAGGACCGCTCAGCCGGGCTGAAACTTCAACAACATTAACCCAACATGTCTAGACAAAAGTATGGGCCTGTTCGAAAAGAAATATGGCACAGTGAAATATTGTATACGATTATAGTACACCGCATTGCGCTCTATTTTAATCGTGAATAAATCGTACACGATACATACACGGAATTAATTGATAATCCTTCAGATATATAGTCAGCCTAGTTATATATGAAATACAAGGTAAACTAGAAAGATGAAAATACATTATTCGACTATTGAATGCATAGCAATTTAACCAATATAAACTGCCGTATAAAATACTATAGCAGACCGTTGTATAGTAAATTGAGTGCAATATCTGACGATGAAACAGTCTAGTATATAGCGTAGAGTACAATACAATACAAAGCACACGATGAAGGCAAGAGGTTCGAAAGATGAATTATGAGAGATTATTGAAATGACAGGTACGGATAAACATGATAGGCTATACTCGCACGAACTGATCTAGACATTAATTGTTACCTATATATACCTAACTATATTGATACATTCGTGATATTCGCTATAACCCCCAACTACTGCCCATCGGAGCATCATGTGTGTCCGGTCATGCCGCATTATGCTAGCCTTATAGTGCCGCACTTATACGTACGATACGTGCGTGGATTATATCAGGGATCATTGGATTACCGGCTGATGGCATCGAAATCATTGACCTCGCACCTGCCTTCGTGTAATGGCTCTCTCCGCTGTATATGCTCGCGTGCCTCTCACTAGGCCATTGTTTCAGCCCAGTCACTTATATCCTGAGCCTCCATATATATATATATATATATATATATATATATATATATGAGTACGTGCCATGATGCTTCTTTCACTCGTCACAAACACTGTCACGGTCTGCCCTGGAGATGAGCCACGGTCCGGCCAAACTTGTTTTGTTCCGATATTAGCATAAAAATAGCGCGTCACATTCCGATGCTGCGTGGTTGCCCTCACTAGACCGCACCCGGCAGTTAGATGCGATATGATATGACTACTAGGCACTTAGGATATGACTACTAGGCACTTAACAAAACAAAAAAAACCCTAACCCTAACCCTAACCTAACCTAAACCCTAAACCTAACCTAAACCCTAACCCTAACCCTAAAAAAAAAAATTAAATTAAATTAAAGTGCCTAGTAGTCATATCATATCGCATCTAACTGCCGGTTGCCACTAGACCAGCCACTATATATATATATATATATACCGCTGCATGGCTCACTCTGTCGTAGACTGCGTGTACTATTAGTCTATTAATTACAAATACTCAATTATATCACGAACCATCGCGGAGGCGGTATATATATACATTGTGTTACATCTCTTGGGTTAATTCAGCTCGCAGGACCTGCTCGTATTGGTTGTAGCACAAATAGATCAACAGCATAAAACAGTAAAGCCTGGGGACACCGCTATGAAACGAACGCCTATATCTATAAAGGACCCTTTTGACGATTCCATTGAGCGTCAGTTAAACAGAAATCCATCTCTATAAAGCAGACAGCTAGCTGTCTGTAAAGGACGCGTTTGGCACATTTCTTGAGTTATCCTCATAGACGGGGGCGACTGCAGTGATGAGATTATGGTGGTGGGTATAAGTGATATATTGTAGATTCGCAGGTAGTTACTGCGGAGGCACGAGTGTTGACTCTGGTGTGTGTGTGTGTGTGTGTGTGTGTGTGTGTGTGTGTGTGTGTGTGTGTAGGGAGAGAGAATATATATATATATATATATATATAACATTACCCGTAAATGCCGGTCAAATGTTCATCTGCAACACACAAGTACACCGCACGAGCCTCTCTTATTCATGTTGTTTGTGCACAGGGCGGGCGTGCGGTGTACTTGTGTGTTACAGATGAGCATTTGACCGGCATTTACGCGTAATTATCGGCAATAATAGGCGAAATAGAGTAGAGAAACATTAAGACTTTGGTAGTAAATACATTTTGCGTTTAGATTTTTTTTTTATTGAGACGTTTCAAGTGCCTGTGCTATAGACGGGGCATTGATGCTGCATGCAGGTTAAGATAGCATCGTGCGTGACCCAGACCAGTGTTCACAAACAACATCGTCTCCACAGGAGCGTCATAGCTTTGAAAGATATATATGGGCGTTGTACTACTACTACTGCTAATAATAATAATATTATTATTACGAAGAAGAAATAATAATAATAATAATAAACTTTGTTTTCGATATTTAAGAATAATCAACTCTATTCAATATTTTACAAATGAACAAAGACGGCAAAGTGTTATCATCTATAAATTACGCTTAGCTGTGCACATGACTCGCAGGTGATGGGCATAAAGGAGGCATCGAAAAGTGTGCCAAGCGCCGAGGCCGCAGCGGCGTCATCGTGTTACGGGGCCACTCACCAGCGTGACGTATTTCCATGAAGGAGCCGACGATAATCGGAGCTTTAGGGTTGATGACTGCCTTTCCGCTACTGACGGTGACGTCGCATTGCTCCGCCGGAAGTAATCCAGTAGCCGCCGCCGCCGCCAGAAGGCCGAGCCACAGCAGGAGCACGGCCGCCAGGTGTCGCTTCATCGTGTAACCTGATAACAGTGCGTCAGAGCGATCATTGGTCTACCGCGTGAACATGAACGTCCGCATGCTCAAACCTATAATTCTGCCGGCCCCATGCCTCGTATCTATGGCTCCATATTACTAGCTTGATAGAGTAAACTACATAGGCCTATACAGCTACCGGAAGCAAATAAACATAAAATCATAAAAGAGTAGTATATAATAAGTATAATATTATATATATATATTATATATATATATATATATATATAGTACACACACTCTTTCTTTTGACGACTGTATCCTTCCTGCCGTTATTATCTGAACTAAGCGATGCGTATTTTTTAACATCTTCTTTACATGCGGAAACCTAAGCCATATCTAGCTGATAGATTGCCGCGCTACAAAGCGAGGCGGCAGGTGTGATTCATGGTGGAGGGCGTAGTCTCCGTCGTACCCCTCTCTACCACCAACATCACCATTAGCCACAAGGTTTCTACGTGCTCGTGTAGTAACGACACTGCATGTGCGTGCAGTCCACGCCGGCCTACACACGATTGATGCGCGGAATGCCACAGTTTATTACATCCAATAGTAATCGCCTTTGCCGTCGAGATATTGTGCGGCCATGGCCTAGATTCCAGACAATATTATATATATATAGGTATATATATATATATAATGTATATTATAAATGTAAAGCATTGTGGGCATTATTTATAGCTTGTGGTCAGCGTAGGCAGGGCATAAATTTTATCAGCGACAAGGTTAGTGACGATGACGATGACGATTGACGATGACGATGACGATGACGATGGACGTGACAAGCAGGCGCAGTCTCGTCACGACATACCGATGCTAAGACTCACACACCGCGCCCAGCCCAGGTCCAATTCGTCTTGGGTCCGCCTGTCACATTCTAATCCGTCTTGTCATAAGACATCGTACTATTATGTGGCCTGAAGAAGTTACGCCCACATTCACGAAGACTTATTTTCAAAACGTATATTAAATAGCTATAAACACACGCAGCCACGCATACGCGCGACACGCGCATGCACACGTGAGCGCGTGAAACA